>NW_027065967.1:0-20122 GCF_032884065.1 Artemia franciscana
TTATGATTGCACATGGTAAAGAATGTGATTAAAGGCTCTTTTCCTATTTCAAAAGTTTTGTAATCACATTCTATTTAATCACATTCTTTACCATTTGCAATCATAAAATAGTCTAATATCTTAATTTTTTCAACATACGTAGCTATTACCCTCAAAAACTTAAACTTTTGAAATAGGAAAAGAGCCTTTAATCACATTATTTACCATGTGCAATCATAAAATTGTCTAATATCTTCATTTTTTCCACAGACAAAGCTCTTACCCTCGAAAACTAAAACTTTTGACATAGGAAAAGAGCCTTTAAGCACATTCTTTACCATGTGCAATCATAAAATAGTCTAATATCTTCATATTTTCAACATACGTAGCTATTACCCTCGAAAACTAAAACTTTTAAAATAAGAAAAGAGCCTTTAATCACATTCTTTACCATTTGCAATCATAAAATTGTCTAACATCTTCATTTTTTCAACATACGTAGCTATTACCCTCGAAAACTAAATCTTTTGACATAGGAAAAGAGCCTTTAATCACATTCTTTACCGTTTGCAATCATAAAATAGTCTAATATCTTCATTTTTTCAACATACGTAGCTATTACCCTCGAAAACTAAAACTTTTGAAATAGGAAAAGAGCCTTTAATCACATTCGTTACCATTTGCAATCATAAAATAGTCTAATATCTTCATTTTTTCCACAGACAAAGCTATTACCCTCGAAAACTAAAACTTTTGAAATAGGAAAAGAGCCTTTAATCACATTCTTTACCCTGTGCAATCATAAAATTGTCTAATATCTTCATTTTTTCAACATACGTAGCTATTACCCTCGAAAACTAAAACTTTTGAAATAGGAAAAGAGCCTTTAATCACATTCTGTACCATGTGCAATCATAAAATTGTCTAATATCTTCATTTTTCCACAAACAAAGCTATTACCCTCGAAAACTAAAACTTTTGAAATAGGAAAAGAGCCTTTAATCACATTCTTTACCATTTGCAATCATAAAATAGTCTAATATCTTCATTTTTTCAACATACGTAGCTATTACCCTCAAAAACTAAAACTTTTGACATAGGAACAGAGCATTTAAGCACATTCTTTACCATGTGCAATCATAAAATAGTCTAATATCTTCATTTTTTCAACATACGTAGCTATTACCCCCGAATGTAAAGAATGTGATTAAAGGCTCTTTTCCTATGTCAAAAGTTTTAGTTTTCGAGGCTACGTATGTTGAAAAAATGAAGATATTAGACTATTTTATGACTGCAAATGGTAAAGAATGTGATTAAAGGGTCTTTTCCTATTTCAAAAGTTTTAGTTTTCGAGGGTACTAGCTACGTATGTTGAAAAAATGAAGATATTAGACTATTTTATAATTGCAAATGGTAATGAATGTGATTAAAGGCTCTTTTACTATTTAAAAAGTTTTAGTTTTCGAGGGTAATAGCTTTGTCTGTGGAAAAAAATGAAGATATTAGACTATTTTATGATTGCAAATGGTAAAGAATGTGATTAAAGGCTCTTTTCCTATGTCAAAAGTTTTAGTTTTCGAGGGTAATAGCTACGGATGTTGAAAAAATGAAGATATTAGACTATTTTATGATTGCACATGGTAAAGAATGTGATTAAAGGCTCTTTTCCTATGTCAAAAGTTTTAGTTTTCGAGGGTAATAGCTACGTATGTTGAAAAAAATGAAGATATTAGACTATTTTACGATTGCAAATGGTAAAGAATGTGATTAAAGGCTCTTTTCCTATTTCAAAAGTTTTAGTTTTCGAGGGTAATAGCTACGTATGTTGAAAAAATGAATATATTAGACTATTTTATGATTGCAAATGGTAAAGAATGTGATTAAAGGCTCTTTTCCTATTTGAAAAGTGTTAGTTTTCGAGGGTAATAGCTACGTATGTTGAAAAATGAAGATATTAGACTATTTTATGATTGCAAATGGTAAAGAATGTGATTAAAGGCTCTTTTCCTATGTCAAAAGTTTTAGTTTTCGAGGGTAATAGCTACGTATGTTGAAAAAATGAAGATATTAGACTATTTATTGATTGCAAATGGTAAAGAATGTGATTAAAGGCTCTTTTCCTATTTCAAAAGTTTTAGTTTTCGAGGCTAATAGCTACGTATGTTGAAAAAATGAAGATATTAGACTATTTTATGATTGCACATGGTAAAGAATGTGATTAAAGGCTCTTTTCCTATTTCAAAAGTTTTAGTTTTCGGGGGTAATAGCTACGTATGTTCAAAATCTGAAGATATTAGACTATTTTATGATTGCACATGGTAAAGAATGTGATTAAAGGCTCTTTTCCTATTTCAAAAGTTTTAGTTTTCGAGGGTAATAGCTACGTATGTTGGAAAAATGAAGATATTAGACTATTTTATGATTGCACATGGTAAAGAAGGTGCTTAAAGGCTCTTTTCCTATGGCAAAAGTTTTAGTTTTCGAGGGTAATAGCTAAGTATGTTGAAAAAATGAAGATATTAGACTATTTTATGATTGCAAATGGTAAAGAATGTGATTAAAGGCTCTTTTCCTATTTCAAAAGTTTTAGTTTTCGAGGGTAATAGCTACGTATGTTGAAAAAATGAAGATATTAGACTATTTTATGATTGCACATGGTAAAGAATGTGATTAAAGGCTCTTTTCCTATTTCAAAAGTTTTAGTTTTCGGGGGTAATAGCTACGTATGTTGAAAAAAATGAAGATATTAGACTATTTTATGATTGCACATGGTAAAGAATGTGATTAAAGGCTCTTTTCCTATTTCAAAAGTTTTAGTTTTCGGGGGTAATAGCTACGTATGTTGGAAAAATGAAGCTATTTGACTGTTTTAAGATTGCAAATGGTAAAGAATGTGATTAAAGGCTCTTTTCCTATGTCAAAAGTTTTAGTTTTCGAGGGTAATAGCTACGTATGTTGAAAAAATGAAGATATTAGACTATTTTATGATTGCAAATGGTAAAGAATGTGATTAAAGGCTCTTTTCCTATTTCAAAAGTTTTAGTTTTCGGGGGTAATATCTACGTATGTTGAAAAAATGAAGATATTAGACTATTTCATGATTGCACATGGTAAAGAATGTGATTAAAGGCTCTTTTCTTATTTCAAAAGTTTTAGTTTTCGAGGCTAATAGCTACGTATGTTGAAAAAAATGAAGATATTAGACTATTTTATGATTGCACATGGTAAAGAATGTGATTAAAGGCTCTTTTGCTATTTCAAAAGTTTTAGTTTTCGGGGGTAATTGCTACGTATGTTGGAAAAATGAAGCTATTAGACTGTTTTAAGATTGCAAATGGTAAAGAATGTGATTAAAGGCTCTTTTCCTATGTCAAAAGTTTTAGTTTTCGAGGGTAATAGCTACGTATGTTGAAAAAATGAAGATATTAGACTATTTTATGATTGCAAATGGTAAAGAATGTGATTAAAGGCTCTTTTCCTATTTCAAAAGTTTTAGTTTTCGGGGGTAATAGCTACGTATGTTGAAAAAATGAAGATATTAGACTATTTTATGATTGCACATGGTAAAGAATGTGATTAAAGGCTCTTTTCCTATTTCAAAAATTTTAGTTTTCGAGGGTAATAGCTAAGTATGTTGAAAAAATGAAGATATTAGACAATTTTATGATTGGAAATGGTAAAGAATGTGATTAAAGGCTCTTTTCCTATGTCAAAAGTTTTAGTTTTCGAGGGTAATAGCTACGTATGTTGAAAAAATGAAGATATTAGACTATTTTCTGATTGTAAATAGTAAAGAATGTGATTAAAGGCTCTTTTCCTATTTCAAAAGTTTTAGTTTTCGGGGGTAATAGCTACGTATGTTCAAAATCTGAAGATATTAGACTATTTTATGATTGCACATGGTAAAGAATGTGATTAAAGGCTCTTTTCCTATTTCAAAAGTTTTAGTTTTCGAGGGTAATAGCTACACATGTTGAAAAAATGAAGATATTAGACTATTTTATGATTGCACATGGTAAAGATTCTGATTAAAGGCTCTTTTCTTATTTCAAAAGTTTTAGTTTTCGAGGCTAATAGCTCCGTATGTTGAAAAAATGAAGATATTAGACTATTTTATGATTGCACATGGTAAAGAATGTGCTTAAAGGCTCTTTTCCTATGTCAAAAGTTTTAGTTTTCGAGGGTAAGAGCTTTGTCTGTGGAAAAAATGAAGATATTAGACAATTTTATGATTGCACATGGTAAATAATGTGATTAAAGGCTCTTTTCCTATTTCAAAAGTTTTAGTTTTTGAGGGTAATAGCTACGTATGTTGAAAAAATGAAGATATTAGACTATTTTATGATTGCAAATGGTAAAGAATGTGATTAAAGGCTCTTTTCCTATTTCAAAAGTTTTAGTTTTCGAGGGTAATAGCTACGTATGTTGAAAAAATAAAGATATTAGATTATTTTATGATTACAAATGGTAAAGAATGTGATTAAAGGCTCTTTTCCTATTTCAAAAGTTTTAGTTTTCGAGGGTAATAGCTTTGTTTGTGGAAAAATTGAAGATATTAGACAATTTTATGATTGCACATGATAAAGAATGTGATTAAAGGCTCTTTTCCTATTTCAAAAGTTTTAGTTTTCGAGGGTAATAGCTACGTATGTTGAAAAAATGAAGATATTAGACTATTTTATGATTGCAAATGGTAAAGAATGTGATTAAAGGCTCTTTTCCTATGTCAAACGTTTTAGTTTTCGAGGGTAATAGCTACGTATGTTGAAAAAAATGAAGATATTAGACTATTTTATGATTGCAAATGGAAAAGAATGTGATTAAAGGGTCTTTTCTTATTTCAAAAGTTTTAGTTTTCGAGGATAATAGCTACGTATGTTGAAAAAATGAAGATATTAGACTATTTTATGATTGCAAATGGTAATGAATGTGATTAAAGGCTCTTTTCCTATTTAAAAAGTTTTAGTTTTCGCGGGTAATAGCTTTGTCTGTGGAAAAAATGAAGATATTAGACTATTTTATGATTGCAAATGGTAAAGAATGTGATTAAAGGCTCTTTTCCTATGTCAAAAGTTTTAGTTTTCGAGGGTAATAGCTACGGATGTTGAAAAAATGAAGATATTAGACTATTTTATGATTGCACATGGTAAAGAATGTGATTAAAGGCTCTTTTCCTATGTCAAAAGTTTTAGTTTTCGAGGGTAATAGCTACGTATGTTGAAAAAATGAAGATATTAGACTATTTTATGATTGCAAATGGTAAAGAATGTGATTAAAGGCTCTTTTCCTATTTCAAAAGTTTTAGTTTTCGAGGGTAATAGCTACGTATGTTGAAAAAATGAATATATTAGACTATTTTATGATTGAAAATGGTAAAGAATGTGATTAAAAGCTCTTTTCCTATTTGAAAAGTTTTAGTTTTCGAGGGTAATAGCTATGTATGTTGAAAAATGAAGATATTAGACTATTTTATGATTGCAAATGGTAAAGAATGTGATTAAAGGCTCTTTTCCTATGTCAAAAGTTTTAGTTTTCGAGGGTAATAGCTACGTATGTTGAAAAAATGAATATATTAGACTATTTATTGATTGCAAATGGTAAAGAATGTGATTAAAGGCTCTTTTCCTATTTCAAAAGTTTTAGTTTTCGAGGGTAATAGCTACGTATGTTGAAAAAATGAAGATATTAGACTATTTTATGATTGCAAATGGTAAAGAATGTGATTAAAGGCTCTTTTCCTATTTCAAAAGTTTTAGTTTTTGAGGGTAATAGCTACGTATGTTGAAAAAATGAAGATATTAGACTATTTTATGATTGCGAATGGTAAAGAATGTGATTAAAGGCTCTTTTCCTATTTCAAAAGTTTTAGTTTTTGAGGGTAATAGCTACGTATGTTGAAAAAATGAAGATATTAGACTATTTTATGACTACAAAAGGTAAAGAATGTGATTAAAGGCTCTTTTCCTATGTCAAAAGTTTTAGTTTTCGAGGGTAATAGCTAAGTATGTTGAAAAAAATGAAGATATTAGACTATTTTATGATTGCAAATGGTAAAGAATGTGATTAAAGGCTCTTTTCCGATTTCAAAAGTTTTAGTTTTCGAGGGTAATAGCTACGTATGTTGAAAAAATGAAGATATTAGACTATTTGATGATTGCAAATGGTAAAGAATGTGATTAAAGGCTCTTTTCCTATGTCAAAAGTTTTAGTTTTCGAGGCTAATAGCTACGTATGTTGGAAAAATGCAGATATTAGACTATTTTATGATTGCAAATGGTAAAGAATGCGATTAAAGGCTCTTTTCCTATTTCAAAAGTTCTAGTTTTCGAGGGTAATAGCTACGTATGTTGGAAAAATGAAGATGTTAGACTATTTTATGATTGCAAATGGTAAAGATTGTGATTAAAGGCTCTTTTCCTATTTCAAAAGTTTTAGTTTTCGAGGGTAATAGCTAAGTATGTTGAAAAAATGAAGATATTAGACAATTTTATGATTGCAAATGGTAAAGAATGTGAATAAAGGCTCTTTTCCTATTTCAAAAGTTTTAGTTTTCGAGGGTACAAGCTACGTATGTTGAAAAAAAGAAGATAATTTCAAAAGTTTTAGTTTTCGAGGGTAATAGCTACGTATGTTGAAAAAATGAAGACATTAGACTATTTTATGATTGCAAATGGTAAAGAATGTGATTAAAGGCTCTTTTACTATGTCAAAAGTTTTAGTTTTCGAGGGTAATAGCTCCGTATGTTGAAAAAATGAAGATATTAGACTATTTTATGATTGCAAATGGTAAAGAATGTGATTAAAGGCTCTTTTCCTATTTCAAAAGTTTTAGTTTTCGAGGGTAATAGCTACGTATGTTGAAAAAATGAAGATATTAGACTATTTTATGATTGCACATGGTAAAGATTGTGATTAAAGGCTCTTTTCTTATTTCAAAAGTTTTAGTTTTCGAGGCTAATAGCTACGTATGTTGAAAAAATGAAGATATTAGACTATTTTATGATTGCACATGGTAAAGAATGTGATTAAAGGCTCTTTTCCTATTTCAAAAGTTTTAGTTTTCGGGAGTAATAGCTACGTATGTTGAAAAAATGAAAATATTAGACTGTTTTAAGATTGCAAATGGTAAAGAATGTGATTAAAGGCTCTTTTCCTATGTCAAAAGTTTTAGTTTTCGAGGGTAATAGCTACGTATGTTGAAAAAATGAAGATATTAGACTATTTTATGATTGCAAATGGTAAAGAATGTGATTAAAGGCTCTTTTCCTATTTCAAAAGTTTTAGTTTTCGGGGGGGTAATAGCTACGTATGTCGAAAAAATTAAGATATTAGACTATTTTATGATTGCACATGGTAAAGAATGTGATTAAAGGCTCTTTTCCTATTTCAAAAGTTTTAGTTTTCGAGGGTAATAGCTAAGTATGTTGAAAAAATGAAGATATTAGACAATTTTATGATTGCAAATGGTAAAGAATGTGATTAAAGGCTCTTTTCCTATTTGAAAAGTTTTAGTTTTCGAGGGTAATAGCTACGTATGTTGAAAAATGAAGATATTAGACTATTTTATGATTGCAAATGGTAAAGAATGTGATTAAAGGCTCTTTTCCTATGTCAAAAGTTTTAGTTTTCGAGGGTAATAGCTACGTATGTTGAAAAAATGAAGATATTAGACTATTTATTGATTGCAAATGGTAGAGAATGAGATTAAAGGCTCTTTTCCTATTTCAAAAGTTTTAGTTTTCGAGGCTAATAGCTACGTATGTTGAAAAAATGAAGATATTAGACTATTTTATGATTGCACATGGTAAAGAATGTGATTAAAGGCTCTTTTCCTATTTCAAAAGTTTTGTAATCACATTCTGTTTAATCACATTCTTTACCATTTGCAATCATAAAATAGTCTAATATCTTAATTTTTTCAACATACGTAGCTATTACCCTCAAAAACTTAAACTTTTGAAATAGGAAAAGAGCCTTTAATCACATTATTTACCATGTGCAATCATAAAATTGTCTAATATCTTCATTTTTTCCACAGACAAAGCTCTTACCCTCGAAAACTAAAACTTTTGACATAGGAAAAGAGCCTTTAAGCACATTCTTTACCATGTGCAATCATAAAATAGTCTAATATCTTCATATTTTCAACATACGTAGCTATTACCCTCGAAAACTAAAACTTTTAAAATAGGAAAAGAGCCTTTAATCACATTCTTTACCATTTGCAATCATAAAATTGTCTAACATCTTCATTTTTTCAACATACGTAGCTATTACCCTCAAAAACTAAATCTTTTGACATAGGAAAAGAGCCTTTAATCACATTCTTTACCATTTGCAATCATAAAATAGTCTAATATCTTCATTTTTTCAACATACGTAGCTATTACCCTCGAAAACTAAAACTTTTGAAATAGGAAAAGAGCCTTTAATCACGTTCGTTACCATTTGCAATCATAAAATAGTCTAATATCTTCATTTTTTCCACAGACAAAGCTATTACCCTCAAAAACAAAAACTTTTGAAATAGGAAAAGAGCCTTTAATCACATTCTTTACCCTGTGCAATCATAAAATTGTCTAATATCTTCATTTTTTCAACATACTTAGCTATTACCCTCGAAAACTAAAACTTTTGAAATAGGAAAAGAGCCTTTAATCACATTCTGTACCATGTGCAATCATAAAATTGTCTAATATCTTCATTTTTCCACAAACAAAGCTATTACCCTCGAAAACTAAAACTTTTGAAATAGGAAAAGAGCCTTTAATCACATTCTTTACCATTTGCAATCATAAAATAGTCTAATATCTTCATTTTTTCAACATACGTAGCTATTACCCTCGAAAACTAAAACTTTTGACATAGGAAAAGAGCCTTTAAGCACATTCTTTACCATGTGCAATCATAAAATAGTCTAATATCTTCATTTTTTCAACATACGTAGCTATTACCCCCGAATGTAAAGAATGTGATTAAAGGCTCTTTTCCTATGTCAAAAGTTTTAGTTTTCGAGCCTACGTATGTTGAAAAAATGAAGATATTAGACTATTTTATGACTGCAAATGGTAAAGAATGTGATTAAAGGGTCTTTTCCTATTTCAAAAGTTTTAGTTTTTTGAGGGTACTAGCTACGTATGTTGAAAAAATGAAGATATTAGACTATTTTATAATTGCAAATGGTAATGAATGTGATTAAAGGCTCTTTTACTATTTAAAAAGTTTTAGTTTTCGAGGGTAATAGCTTTGTCTGTGGAAAAAATGAAGATATTAGACTATTTTATGATTGCAAATGGTAAAGAATGTGATTAAAGGCTCTTTTCCTATGTCAAAAGTTTTAGTTTTCGAGGGTAATAGCTACGGATGTTGAAAAAATGAAGATATTAGACTATTTTATGATTGCACATGGTAAAGAATGTGATTAAAGGCTCTTTTCCTATGTCAAAAGTTTTAGTTTTCGAGGGTAATAGCTACGTATGTTGAAAAAATGAAGATATTAGACTATTTTACGATTGCAAATGGTAAAGAATGTGATTAAAGGCTCTTTTCCTATTTCAAAAGTTTTAGTTTTCGAGGGTAATAGCTACGTATGTTGAAAAAATGAATATATTAGACTATTTTATGATTGCAAATGGTAAAGAATGTGATTAAAGGCTCTTTTCCTATTTGAAAAGTTTTAGTTTTCGAGGGTAATAGCTACGTATGTTGAAAAATGAAGATATTAGACTATTTTATGATTGCAAATGGTAAAGAATGTGATTAAAGGCTCTTTTCCTATGTCAAAAGTTTTAATTTTCGAGGGTAATAGCTACGTATGTTGAAAAAATGAAGATATTAGACTATTTTATGATTGCACATGGTAAAGAATGTGATTAAAGGCTCTTTTCCTATTTCAAAAGTTTTAGTTTTCGGGGGGTAATAGCTACGTATGTTCAAAATCTGAAGGTATTAGACTATTTTATGATTGCACATGTAAAGAATGTGATTAAAGGCTCTTTTCCTATTTCAAAAGTTTTAGTTTTCGAGGGTAATAGCTACGTATGTTGAAAAAATGAAGATATTAGACTATTTTATGATTGCACATGGTAAAGATTGTGATTAAAGGCTCTTTTCTTATTTCAAAAGTTTTAGTTTTCGAGGCTAATAGCTACGTATGTTGAAAAAATGAAGATATTAGACTATTTTATGATTGCACATGGTAAAGAATGTGATTAAAGGCTCTTTTCCTATTTCAAAAGTTTTAGTTTTCGGGGCTAATAGCTACGTATGTTGAAAAAAATGAAGATATTAGACTGTTTTAAGATTGCAAATGGTAAAGAATGTGATTAAAGGCTCTTTTCCTATGTCAAAAGTTTTAGTTTTCGAGGGTAATAGCTACGTATGTTGAAAAAATGAAGATATTAGACTATTTTATGATTGCAAATGGTAAAGAATGTGATTAAAGGCTCTTTTCCTATTTCATAAGTTTTAGTTTTCGGGGGGTAATAGCTACGTATGTTGAAAAAAATGAAGATATTAGACTATTTTATGATTGCACACGGTAAAGAATGTGATTAAAGGGTCTTTTCCTATTTCAAAAGTTTTAGTTTTCGAGGGTAATAGCTAAGTATGTTGAAAAAATGAAGACATAAGACAATTTTATGATTGGAAATGGTAAAGAATGTGATTAAAGGCTCTTTTCCTATGTCAAAAGTTTTAGTTTTCGAGGGTAATAGCCTCTATATTTCGAGGGTAATAGCCATTTCTCTTCGAACAATCCCTGTGTCCCGGTCGTCATTTATATATCTTCCCTGTACCCCCGTCGTCCCCTTTGAAGTTGTGTCACTGTGTCCCGGTCGTCATTTATATTCCCTGTGTCCCAGTGTCCCGGTCTGTAATTTCATCAGTTGACAAACATGACGTCAGTCGACAAACAATTTCCTGACGCATACAGCTCAATCCTTACAATGACGTCAGTCGACACACCTGAAGTCACTCGACAGACACACAGATAATTTATTTTTATATATATAGATATATAGCTGTTGGGGGGGGCTTGGGGGGGCATCGCGCCCCCAAGCCCCCCGCGCGCGTAAGTCGTTACACGCCATATTAGTTACCTGCCATTGTAGTTGTGTCCCTGTGTCCCACCTGTGAATTGAGATAGATATAAATATATATATTTTTTGAACTACATAAAACTTGCGAATATACAACATTCTTCGCTGTCCAATTTAACTACGTAAAACTTAAGAATATACAACATTCTTCCATGTCCTATTGTTTGTGCATATAAATAGATTGTTAGGTTTACCTAACTCTTGAACATGCAACATAAAATTGTCCATGGGAAAAGCAATCCGTATTCAGATCTATACCTGATTATTCTAATGATTGCCCTTTAGCTTTGTTGATGCTGATTGCTAATCAAACATTCCCTGTGTCCCCGTCGTCATTTATATAACCCCCTGTGCCCCCTGGCACCCCCCTTGTAGTTTTGTCCCTGTGTCCTGGTCGTCATTTATATTCCCAGTATTCCGGTCGTCATTTGTGTCCCGGTGTCCCAGTCTGTACTTTCTCTTTGAGTGTCGAGATCGTCATTTATATTCCCTGTGTCCCAGCATCCCGGTCGTCATTTGTTTCCCGGTGTCCCGGTCTGTAATTTCTCTTCGAACAATCCCTGTGTCCCGGTCGTCATTTATATATCTTCCCTGTACCCCCGTCGTCCCCTTTGTAGTTGTGTCACTGGTTCCCGGTTGTCATTTATATTCCCTGTGTCCCGGTGTCCCAGTCTGTAATTTCTCTTTGAGGTTCCCGGTCGTCATTTATATTCCCTGTATCCCCGTGTCCCGGTCGTCATTTGTGTCCCGGTCTGTAATTTCATCAGTTGACAAACATGACGTCAGTCGACAAACAATTTCATGACGCATACAGCTCAATCCTTACAATGACGTCAGTCGACACACCTGAAGTCACTCGACAGACACACAGACAACTTATTTTTATATATATAGATATATAGCTGTTGGGGGGGGGCTTGGGAGGGCATCGCGCCCCCAAGCCCCCCGCGCGCGTAAGTCTTTACACGCCATATTAGTTACCTGCCATTGTAGTTGTGTCCCACCTGTGAATTGAGATAGATATAAACATATATATTTTTTGAACTTTCACGACAAACAATTTCATGACGCATACAGCTCAATCCTTACAATGACGTCAGTCGACACACCTGAAGTCACTCGACAGACACACAGACAACTTATTTTTATATATATAGATATATAGCTGTTGGGGGGGGCTTGAGGGGTCATCGCGCCCCCAAGCCCCCCGCTTGCGTAAGTCGTTACACGCCATATTAGTTACCTGCCATTGTAGTTGTGTCCCTGTGTCCCACCTGTGAAATGAGATAGATATAAATATATATATTTTTTGAACTACATAAAACTTGCGAATATACAACATTCTTCGCTGTCCAATTTAACTACGTAAAACTTAAGAATATACAACATTCTTCCATGTCCTATTGTTTGTGCATATAAATAGATTGTTAGGTTTACCTAACTCTTGAACATGCAACATAAAATTGTCCATGGGAAAAGCAATCTGTATTCAGATCTATACCTGATTATTCTAATGATTGCCCTTTAGCTTTGTTGATGCTGATTGCTAATCAAACATTCCCTGTGTCCCCGTCGTCATTTATATATCCCCCTGTGCTCCCTGGCACCCCCTTTGTAGTTGGGTCCCTGTGTCCTGGTCGTCATTTATATTCACAGTATTCCGGTCGTCATTTGTGTCCCGGTGTCCCAGTCTGTACTTTCTCTTTGAGTGTCGAGGTCGTCATTTATATTCCCTGTGTCCCAGCATCCCGGTCGTCATTTGTTTCCCGGTGTCCCGGTCTGTAATTTCTCTTCGAACAATCCCTGTGTCCCGATCGTCATTTATATATCTTCCCTGTACCCCCGTCGTCCCCTTTGTAGTTGTGTCACTGTGTCCCGGTCGTCATTTATATTCCCTTTGTCCCGGTGTCCCAGTCTTTAATTTCTCTTTGAGGTTCCCGGTCGTCATTTATATTCCCTGTATCCCCGTGTCCCGGTCGTCATTTGTGTCCCGGTCTGTAATTTCATCAGTTGACAAACATGACGTCAGTCGACAAACAATTTCATGACGCATACAGCTCAATCCTTAAAATGACGTCAATCGACACACCTGAAGTCACTCGACAGACACACAGACAACTTATTTTTATATATATATATAGATATATAGCTGTTGGGGGGGGGGGGGGCTTTGGGGGGGGGGGGGGGCATCGCGCCCCCAAGCACCCCGCGCGCGTAAGTCGTTACACGCCATATTAGTTACCTGCCATTGTAGTTGTGTCCCTGTGTCCCACCTGTGAATTGAGATAGATATAAATATATGTATTTTTTGAACTACATAAAACTTGCGAATATACAACATTCTTCGCTGTCCAATTTAACTACGTAAAACTTAAGAATATACAACATTCTTCCATGTCCTATTGTTTGTGCATAAAAATAGATTGTTAGGTTTACCTAACTCTTGAACATGCAACATAAAATTGTCCATGGGAAAAGCAATCTGTATTCAGATCTATACCTGATTATTCTAATGATTGCCCTTTAGCTTTGTTGATGCTGATTGCTAATCAAACATTTCCTGTGTCCCCGTCGTCATTTATATATCCCCCTGTGCCCCCTGGCACCCCCCTTGTAGTTGTGTCCCTGTGTCTTGGTCGTCATTTATATTCCCAGTATTCCGGTCGTCATTTGTGTCCCGGTGTCCCAGTCTGTACTTTCTCTTTGAGTGTCGCGGTCGTCATTTATATTCCCTGTGTCTCAGCATCCCGGTCGTCATTTGTTTCCCGGTGTCCCGGTCTGTAATTTCTCTTCGAACAATCCCTGTGTCCCGGTCGTCATTTATATATCTTCCCTGTACCCCCGTCGTCCCCTTTGTAGTTGTGTCACTGTGTCCCGGTCGTCATTTATATTCCCTGTGTCCCAGTCTGTAATTTCTCTTTGAGGTTCCCGGTCGTCATTTATATTCCCTGTATCCCCGTGTCCCGGTCTTCATTTGTGTCCCGGTCTGTAATTTCATCAGTTGACAAACATGACGTCAGTCGACAAACAATTTCATGACGCATACAGCTCAATCCTTACAATGACGTCAGTCGACACACCTGAAGTCACTCGACAGACACACAGACAACTTATTTATATATATATAGATATATAGCTGTTGGGGGGGGGGGCTTGGGGGGGCATCGCGCCCCCAAGCCCCCCGCGCGCGTAAGTCGTTACAAGCCATATTAGTTACCTGCCATTGTAGTTGTGTCCCTGTGTCCCACCTGTGAATTGAGATAGATATAAATATATATATTTTTTGAACTACATAAAACTTGCGAATATACAACATTCTTCGCTGTCCAATTTAACTACGTAAAACTTAAGAATATACAACATTCTTCCATGTCCTATTGTTTGTGCATATAAATAGATTGTTAGGTTTACCTAACTCTTGAACATGCAACATAAAATTGTCCATGGGAAAAGCAATCCGTATTCAGATCTATACCTGATTATTCTAATGATTGCCCTTTAGTTTTGTTGATGCTAATTGCTAATCAAACATTCCCTGTGTCCCCGTTGTCATTTATATATCCCCCTGTGCCCCCTGGCACCCCCTTGTAGTTGTGTCCCTGTGTCCTGGTCGTCATTTATATTCCCAGTATTCCGGTCGTCATTTGTGTCCCGGTGTCCCAGTCTGTACTTTCTCTTTGAGTGTCGAGGTCGTCATTTATATTCCCTGTGTCCCAGCATCCCGGTCGTCATTTGTTTCCCGGTGTCCCGGTCTGTAATTTCTCTTTGAACAATCCCTGTGTCCCGGTCGTCATTTATATATCTTCCCTGTACCCCCGTCGTCCCCTTTGTAGTTGTGTCACTGTGTCCCGGTCGTCATTTATATTCCCTGTGTCCCGGTGTCCCAGTCTGTAATTTTTCTTTGAGGTTCCCGGTCGTCATTTATATTCCCTGTATCCCCGTGTCCCGGTCGTCATTTGTGTCCCGGTCTGTAATTTCATCAGTTGACGAACTTGACGTCAGTCGACAAACAATTTCATGACGCATACAGCTCAATCCTTACAATGACGTCAGTCGACATACCTGAAGTCACTCGACAGACACACAGACAACTTATATTTATATATATAGATATATAGCTGTTGGGGGGGGGGCTTGGGGGAGAATCGCGCCCCCAAGCCCCCCGTGCGCGTAAGTCGTTACACGCCATATTAGTTACCTGCCATTGTAGTTGTGTCCCTGTGTCCCACCTGTGAATTGAGATAGATATAAATATATATATTTTTTGAACTACATAAAACTTGCGAATATACAACATTCTTCGCTGTCCAATTTAACTACGTAAAACTTAAGAATATACAACATTCTTCCATGTCCTATTGTTTGTGCATATAAATAGATTGTTAGGTTTACCTAACTCTTGAACATGCAACATAAAATTGTCGATGGGAAAAGCAATCCGTAATCAGATCTATACCTGATTATTCTAATGATTGCCCTTTAGCTTTGTTGATGCTGATTGCTAATCAAACATTTCCTGTGTCCCCGTCGTCATTTATATATCCCCCTGTGCCCCCTGGCACCCCCCTTGTAGTTGTGTCCCTGTGTCCTGGTCGTCATTTATATTCCCATTATTCCGGTCGTCATTTGTGTCCCGGTGTCCCGGTCTGTACTTTCTCTTTGAGTGTCGAGGTCGTCATTTATATTCCCTGTGTCCCAGCATCCCGGTCGTCATTTGTTTCCCGGTGTCCCGGTCTGTAATTTCTCTTCGAACAATCCCTGTGTCCCGGTCGTCATTTATTTATCGTCCCTGTACCCCCGTCGTCCCCTTTGTAGTTGTGTCACTGTGTCCCGGTCGTCATTTATATTTCCTGTGTCCCGGTGTCCCAGTCTGTAATTTCTCTTTGAGGTTCCTGGTCGTCATTTATATTCCCTGTATCCCCGTGTCCCGGTCGTCATTTGTGTCCCGGTCTGTAATTTCATCAGTTGACAAACATGACGTCAGTCGACAAACAATTTCATGACGCTTACAGCTCAATCCTTACAATGACGGCAGTCGACACACCTGAAGTCACTCGACAGACACACAGACAACTTATTTATATATATATAAATATATAGCTGTTGGGGGGGGGGGCTTGGGGGGCATCGCGCCCCCAAGCCCCCCGCTTGCGTAAGTCGTTACACGCCATATTAGTTACCTGCCATTGTAGTTGTGTCCCTGTGTCCCACCTGTGAATTGAGATAGATATAAATATATATATTTTTTGAACTACATAAAACTTGCGAATATACAACATTCTTCGCTGTCCAATTTAACTACGTAAAACTTAAGAATATACAACATTCTTCCATGTCCTATTGTTTGTGCATATAAATAGATTGTTAGGTTTATCTAACTCTTGAACATGCAACATAAAATTGTCCATGGGAAAAGTAATCCGTATTCAGATCTATACCTGATTATTCTAATGATTGCCCTTTAGCTTTGTTGATGCTGATTGCTAATCAAACATTCCCTGTGTCCCCGTCGTCATTTATATATCCCCCTGTGCCCCCTGGCACCCCCCTTGTAGTTGTGTCCCTGTGTCCTGGTCGTCATTTATATTCCATTATTCCGGTCGTCATTTGTGTCCGGTGTCCCAGTCTGTACTTTCTCTTTGAGTGTCGAGGTCGTCATTTATATTCCCTGTGTCCCAGCATCCCGGTCGTCATTTGTTTCCCGGTGTCCCGGTCTGTAATTTCTCTTCAAACAATCCCTGTGTCCCGGTCGTCATTTATATATCGTCCCTGTACCCCCGTCGTCCCCTTTGTAGTTGTGTCACTGTGTCCCGGTCGTCATTTATATTCCCTGTGTCCCGGTGTCCCAGTCTGTAATTTCTCTTTGAGGTTCCCGGTCGTCATTTATATTCCCTGTATCCCCGTGTCCCGGTCGTCATTTGTGTCCCGGTCTGTAATTTCATCAGTTGACAAACATGACGTCAGTCGACAAACAATTCATGACGCATACAGCTCAATCCTTACAATGACGGCAGTCGACACACCTGAAGTCACTCGACAGACACACAGACAACTTATTTTTATATATATAGATATATAGCTGTTGGGGGGGGGGGGCTTGGGGGGGGCATCGCGCCCCCAAGCCCCCCGCGCGCGTAAGTCGTTACAAGCCATATTAGTTACCTGCCATTGTAGTTGTGTCCCTGTGTCCCACCTGTGAATTGAGATAGATATAAATATATATATTTTTTGAACTACATAAAACTTGCGAATATACAACATTCTTCGCTGTCCAATTTAACTACGTAAAACTTAAGAATATAAAACATTCTTCCATGTCCTATTGTTTGTGCATATAAATAGATTGTTAGGTTTACCTAACTCTTGAACATGCAACCAAAAATTGTCCATGGGAAAAGCAATCCGTATTCAGATCTATACCTGATTATTCTAATGATTGCCCCTTTAGCTTTGTTGATGCTGATTGCTAATCAAACATTCCCTGTGTCCCCGTCGTCATTTATATATCCCCCTGTGCCCCCTGGCACCCCCCTTGTAGTTGTGTCCCTGTGTCCTGGTCGTCATTTATATTCCCAGTATTCCGGTCGTCATTTGTGTCCCGGTGTCCCAGTCTGTACTTTCTCTTTGAGTGTCGAGGTCGTCATTTATATTCCCTGTGTCCCAGCATCCCGGTCGTCATTTGTTTCCCGGTGTCCCGGTCTGTAATTTCTCTTCGAACAATCCCTGTGTCCCGGTCGTCATTTATATATTTTCTCTGTACCCCCGTCGTCCCCTTTGTAGTTGTGTCACTGTGTCCCGGTCGTCATTTATATTCCCTGTGTCCCGGTGTCCCAGTCTGTAATTTCTCTTTGAGGTTCCCGGTCGTCATTTATATTCCCTGTATCCCCGTGTCCCGGTCGTCATTTGTGTCCCGGTCTGTAATTTCATCAGTTGACAAACATGACGTCAGTCGACAAACAATTTCATGACGCATACAGCTCAATCCTTACAATGACGTCAGTCGACACACCTGAAGTCACTCGACAGACACAGAGACAACTTATTTATATATATATAGATATATAGCTGTTGGGGGGGGCTTGGGGGGGCATCGCGCCCCCAAGCCCAACTTACGCGCGCGGGGGGCTTGTATATAATATATTGTAATAATCAGGTATAGATCTGAATACGGATTGCTTTTCCCATGGACAATTTTATGTTGCATACGTAATATGACGTAATTATGACGACCGGGACACAGGGATTGTTCGAAGAGAAATTACAGACCGGGACACCGGGAAACAAATGACGACCGGGATGCTGGGACACAGGGAATATAAATGACGACCTCGACACTCAAAGAGAAAGTACAGACTGGGACACCGGGACACAAATGACGACCGGAATACTGGGAATATAAATGACGACCAGGACACAGGGACACAACTACAAGGGGGTGCCAGGGGGCACAGGGGGATATATAAATGACGACGGGGACACAGGGAATGTTTGATTAGCAATCAGCATCAACTAAGCTAAAGGGCAATCATTAGAATAATCAGGTATAGATCTGAATACGGATTGCTTTTCCCATGGACAATTTTATGTTGCATGTTCAAGAGTTAGGTAAACCTAACAATCTATTTATATGCACAAACAATAGGACATGGAAGAATGTTGTCTATTCTTAAGTTTTACGTAGTTAAATTGGACAGCGAAGAATGTTGAATATTCGCAAGTTTTATGTAGTTCAAAAAATATATATATTTATATCTATCTCAATCTATCTCAATTCACAGGTGGGACACAAGGACACAACTACAATGGCAGGTAACTAATATGGCGTGTAACGACTTAAGCGCGCGGGGGGCTTGGGGGCGCGATGCCCCCCCAAGCCCCCCCCCCCCCCTAACAGCTATATATCTATATATCTATATATATAAAAATAAGTTGTCTGTGGATGGATGGATGGATGGATGTGTGGATGGATGTGTCAGGTGACGTCACCTGAAAAAACTGGATTAGGTGACGTCAAAACTGAAAAACTAAAAAAAGGCAAAAACTACAAAAAAAACTAAAAACTAATAAAAAAAATAAAAAAGCTAAAAAACTAAAAAAACTATAAAGGTAAAAACCAATAAAAAACTAAAAAAAAAACTGAAAAAACTAAAAAAGGCAAAAACTACAAAAAAAAACTAAAAACTAATAAAAAAAGTAAAAAAGCTAAAAAACTAAAAAAACTAAAAAAACTAAAAAAAGGTAAAAAACTAAAAAAAATAAAAAATAAAAAAAAACTAAAAAAAAGGAAAAAACTGAAAAATAAGCTAAAATAAAGGTAAAAACCAATAAAAAACTAAAAAAAAAAAGGAAAAAACTAATAAATGACGACACTCAAAGAGAAAGCGACCAGGACAAAAAACTAAAAAAAAAGGCAAAAACTACAAAAAAACTAAAAACTAATAAAAAAAATAAAAAAGCTAAAAAACTAAAAAACTAAAAAAAGGTAAAAAACTAAAAAAACTAAAAACTAAAAAAAACTAAAAAAGGTAAAAACTAAAAGAACTAAAAAAGAAAAAAATAAATGACGACACTCAAAGAGAAAGCGACCAGGACAAAAGGAATGTTCGATTAGCAATCAACAAAGCACCGGGACACAGGGAGTATAAATGACGACCAGGACACAAGTAAAAAAAAAAATTAACAAAACTAAAAAGAAGGTAAAAACTACAAAAAAACTAAAAAGAAAAAAAAACTAAAAACTAATAAAAAAACTAAAAAATCTAAAAATCTAAATAAACTAAAAAAGAAAAAAAAAGGAAAAAAATAAAGGAGAAAAACAAAACTAAAAAACGAATGTATATACAGACCGGTACACCGGGATACAAATGACGACCGGGACACAGGGAATATAAATAACGACCGGGACACAGGGACACAACTACAACGGGGACACCGGGGGAAACAGGGGGATATAAATGACGACCGGGACAAAAAAACTAAAAAGAAATAAAAACTAAAAACTAATAAAAAAAACTAAAAAATCTAAAAATCTAAATAAGCTAAAA
>NW_027065968.1:0-20125 GCF_032884065.1 Artemia franciscana
TTTCCGTGGGAATTTTCAGCAAGGATGGAATTGTTTGGGGGTGTATATCTTGTGGGAGGAACTCTCCATGGATGAATTTCTTGTGAAGGGGAGGGCAATTTCAATTAAGGGGGAGTCACACTTCCCAGAATTGTTAAAAAAAAACGATCAGGATACATATAAAAACAAGTTTCTCCATCTGTAAGTAAGGAGCAACATTAAAACTTAAACGGACTGAAAATATTCCATACAAGAGGGGAGTTGCTCTCTCTCCAAAACCTCATTCTTTAACCCAAAGTTTGACTTTGTCTCCTAAATCGCAAAGAATGATTCCTGAAACACAATATAAGAATTAATACAGTTTTAATTAATATAAGAAACTATTTAAAAAGTTCTATGAAAATATTCAACGTGAAGAGTGACGTATTGTGAAGTTTTAATATTGCTCCATACTTACAGTTGAAAAAACTAGTTTTTTTATTCAATTACATCTGAAGTTGATCCTTATTTAGGATAAGTCTGTATTTGCTTTAGGTTCAACTTTATTGTTTGTTGCTTTACTTAAGGTAATTTTTGTTCATTTTAAACTTGGGACTTAATTTCGTATTATAAGACGATTTCTACTCGTTGTAAGCTTCAAATTCCACCTCTACTTTTCTGGAGAAAACTTTTTATTTTTCTTATCAAATGTATTAGAAAAAAAACATAAATCAAATTTTAAAAAACAAATTTTTTTAGAGAAAACCACAGAGTTTTTATCCAAAAACTCTTACTCACCCGGTCTTTACGTGAAAGTGCCAAAAATTATCGACATCAATGATATTCTGTCAATAAAGCAGCATTTTAATGCAAAAATTTAGGGCTTTAGGTGGCTAGTAATACGAGTAAACAAAGTAAACGAAATAAATTTTCTGCTTGTTTTAACTTTTAATGTTGTTTTTTACTTTCATTTGAAAAAACTTATATGTATACTATTTTTTGCCTTTTTTGGTCAAGGTGAGACAGAATAGCGTCCGTCATTATGCCGGTCTCAAATGGCGTGGTATCACGACGAATTTTTAACAGTGTTAAGCTAATATAAAAAATAATATGTTATGAAAAACTATATTTTTCTGCAGTATTCCTCTTTTTGATTAAGTGTCGGGGCTAAGTTCTGTCTATGTGAAATAACGCAGGATTTTTCATTGGGAAACATAACCCGAATCAACTTGGTCACTAATAGGGCACAACTACCCCCTCCAGCGCAAATTATAAAGTTGTAGACCAAAAGTATACATGGGAACTAAGAAGGGTTAGACAAGTAGTCCCAAAAAATCATTCAAGTTTTGTCTGATGGGTCATTGAAGCTTAAGAATTAGGCCGTTGAAATCGACTCTCTTAGGAATCTTACCCCCTCCCCTCCAATGCACAAAGACGTACCACCCTCCTAGATAATGCATTACCTTATTATTAAGAAAATCATTTCAGTTAAATAAAGTATTAAAATAAGCCCCATAAAAAATTTTTGTGCAATAAAAGGGAGATATTACCCTGCAGCACCCTTCTTGACATTACTCACACTTTTACACGGAAAAATCCTGCCAGACAATTTGATCCCAGTGAAAAATTTCCCTTGGGCAATTCCCCTGTAACATTCGCTTCTTATGCGAAACTGTGGTTCCAAAGAGAAAAAAAGTAAAATAAAAGGAACTCAGGATAGTTCAGGAAAATTGTTCCCAGAAAATTCCCTGCCCACTGATAATTCTCCCCTAAGAAATCCTTTTTTCCTGCAGATACCACCACACTCCCCACGAAAAATGTCCGTATGTTTCCCAATAACAAATACTATCTGTTAAACAATGGACAAATTGCAAAACTAATAGCCCCATTCCCTAGGGGCTGTGGGGGTCATATTCATTAAACCTTTAAATTATGGATAACCTTTTGGTCACTTAGAAAGGGCACTTGATCTATGATCTGAGCCATTAATCTGTGATGTACAGGTAACCCGCTAGCCTTGGTAAAAAAAAAAAAACATGCAAAAAAGGGATTTTCCTTGTTGTTCAAGGTGCGAGATTCTATTTACCCTATATAAGGGTCTTAATCACATTGATTCCACTGATACAATTTTTATTCTGACCTGACTCCCATTTTCGAGGGGTTTCAGGCTCTTTTTTTCAAAATCACCATAAATTTCTTTACGGAATAAACTTTTACTTTTAAGATTAACCGAAAAAATAGTTACCATTTCTGAATCAATGTTAGATGACAATTTTTTATCACTAGAATTTTTTTCAAAACGTATTTTTCAACACTTGGTTATTATGGGCGATGGTAATGGTAAACAATGGACAAATTGCAAAACTAATAGCCCCATTCCCTAGGGGCTGTGGGGTTCATATTCATTAAACCTTTAAATCATGGATAACCTTTTGGTCACTTAGAAAGGGCACTTGATCTATGATCTGAGCCATTAATCTGTGATGTACAGGTAACCCGCTAGCCTTGGTAAAAAAAAAAACATGCAAAAAAGGGATTTTCCTTGTTGTTCAAGGTGCGAGATTCTAATTACCCTATATAAGGGTCTTAATCACATTGATTCCACTGATACAATTTTTATTCTGACCTGACTCCCATTTTCGAGGGGTTTCAGGCTCTTTTTTCAAAATCACCATAAATTTCTTTACGGAATAAACTTTTACTTTTAAGATTAACCGAAAAAATAGTTACCATTTCTGAATCAATGTTAGATGACAATTTTTTATCACTAGAATTTTTTTCAAAATGTATTTTTCAACACTTGGTTATTATGGGCGATGGTTCGTTCTTCACTTGGTTGTAGCTACTACTGCAACCACGATAGAAGGGCAAACAATTAATTCAAAAGAAAAACTCCCGATACCGAAATTCCTGATATTAATACACGTGATACCACCAATAAGCACGATACCGATGCGCCTGATACCACGCACACGACTAAGGAGGGTTGATCATCACCAAAACCATAGTTGCTGACTTTTGAACTATGTAGAACAAAATAGTTAACCTAAAATTTTGATTGGACGAGCAAGGGAGGGGGCTATCAGTGCTATTATTGGTGCTTATCAATGGTGCACTTTTTTTCGTTTCGACGTCGTTTCTAATGGGTTTTAGGCTCTTTTTCAAAAGCAACATAAATTTTATTTTGAATTAACCTTTTACTTTTAAGATTAATCAAAACAATAGTTATAATTCCTGATTCAATGTCAAATGACGGTTTTTTCTCATTAGGCAGTTTTTTAACGCTTTTTTTTCTTCTGGTTACTATGTACTTCGGTTAGTTCATTGCTAGGTCTTAGCTACTGCTGCAGCCATGATGAAGGCCACACTGCCTTTCCATCATAAAAACAACAAACTTGGGATTGTTTTCATTTTGTAATTTCAGTTTTAAGATCCCATTTTATTGTAAGTTCTATTTCATTTACATGCGTAAAGGTAAAAAAAAAAGGTAAAGCATGCGGCATTAGACTTTACAGTCCCTACCAGCGGTGCTGATCTCCGTTTCTTGGCCCTTCAGCCAGGAAGTGCAATGGGGGGCTGGGGGCCAACCACCCTGTGCTTTCGCAGACCCGTCCTGTTTACCTTCCCAGATGTAGCTTGGATATAAAGCCGAAACATTCTTAAGGTTTAAACAAATCGTCTTCTGTAAATTTCCTGTTCTATTACTTGTTGTTGTTTTTATCTGTGATCCCATTAGGCAAAAAATAGACAATCCTAAATTTGTGTATATAAGAGCTTGAAACCTCTACCATAGGGTTCTCTTATTGTTTTGAAATCAAGAAGGGGTAAAAATTGATACATAAACCCTCTTGATTTTCAGGAATAATGCTGGTCTACGCTGTTACTACGAAAGTAGAGTAACATTAAACCAGTGGTTTCTAACCTTGATTTTACCACAGCTCCCTAAAAATGTCTGATCACATGTTGCCTCCCTTCCAATTTGCAAAACGATACAAACCGGAAATTTTTTATTAATGCGCAATTTATTTAGTCAATATTTTAACAACATAAGAAAGCGATTAACAATTTTATATTGTTTTCTTTTAATGAGATGAATGTGCTTCCCTATAATTAGCCCAAAGTTTGTCAAGTCTCGTTGTCAATGATAAGATGACTGTCAAGGAACACAACGTTTCGGTTTCATTTCATCCAATGCGGAAAATCCTGTTTTGTATAAAGAAGACTTTGCAGACGGCATTAATACTTTTAAGGCTTTAGTTGACAAAATATTACATTTACTATTAATATCTAGCCCAAATTGAATTAGAGATAAATTCTGAAAATATTGTTTTAAAGAATTATAATTTAATTAAGTTTTCTTTCTCTTTACTTATTAATCAAATTCGTCATCTTCATCCCCAACAAATGGATTCTGTATACACGCATTTTTTGTAAAATCAAGGTCATCAACATAATTAATAAAGAGAAATAATGAAAAAACAAAATAAAGAGAATAAAGAGAAATGAATTAGGAAGGTATCTATGGCCTGAAAAAAAAGTGTTTGTGTTTGTTTCAATATTATTTTGGACGCATAAATTTACAGGTGGAAAAAAAAGTAAAAAAAAAAATCAAAATTTGCCTCCCATAGCTCCATTTTCTTATTATTGCTTTTACAATATCTCTTATTAATAAATGCATTTGTGGCCCTCGCATTCATTTATTCAAAAAACTCAATTTTCCCAAAATATCCACCAAACAGGTCAATTTAATAATTAAAATGTTATTCTTAAACATATTTGCGTCCTCATGTTGATTTTCTTAGACATATATTGCAATTTTCACTTTCAGCTCCGCTATCCTCTGTGTAACTTTGGCAGCCAGTATTCCTTACAATAGAACAGAAAAGAGGTGTAAGGAACTCCCATAGCGTCAGGCAGCTTTGCAAATAATCCAACTTGCAATTTCAAAATTTTTTATTTAGGTTATAGCTATCGTTACATTTGTATGAATGTCTCTAAGCTCCTCAATCAAATTTTCTTGTGCTGATTCTGCTCTGTGGAGTAAGCAATCCGTCCAGAGAACATCACGTGTTTTCGTTTTATTTAATTTAAAAAAATAAACCTAGCTTTCTATTATCCTACAAACATAGGGAAATAGGATTATTTGATTTATTTGTCCTAGGTTTTATTGACATATGTTAGATAGACTGTGAAGCAATAATTTTTGTTCGTTTTAAGTTTTAACTTTGCTCTTTACTTCCCTTAAAAAAACTTTATTTTTTAAGTTAAATGAAATGAAATCACGTGATGATCTCTGGACCCATTGCGTGCGTCCTCTATTATGTAGTAAAAAAAGGAAATAATATGAATGAATAAATATAACAATAAGTAATCCCTTTTCTAATATACAACTTTGAGTGGTTCCACAACCATATACCTATTATTATTTTTCAGATAATTCACTATTTTTGTAAATATAATACGCTTGCTTTTTAGATTTGTCAAGCATTTTGATTAAAAAGGGAATAGACAGGGGCGTAGCTACAGTATTTTATGGGGGGGGGGCAAGAGGGAGTGCTATTGAAGTGGGTGACTTTTAAGCAGTAGTGAAGAAAAGGAGCTATTTAAAAAACACGCTACTTGGTGAATTGAAGAACATTACACGATACATTATAAACAATAAACAAGAGAAAACAATAAAAACAAGCAGAAAGTAAAATGAGTAGGGCTCACAACCCCTATGTCTTCTCAAGGATAGAATATACTTTGCACCTTAATGAAAAAAATACAAATGAATATGCACTGTCAGCTTCAAACAGTTCGTGGCAACGAACTGTTTGAGGAAACTATAAGGAGAACTGTAAGGAGCGACCCGGCTCAATAGTAACCGAAAATCTAAAAAACGGAATTGTGATACCATTAGTTACATCAAAAGAATCACATTTTAATGCTGATTTTAAATATATAAGTTTCATCAAGTTTGGTCTTAGTCCTGAGAATATTTGCCTTTTTTAGAATATAGGGGGAAACACCCCTTAAAAGCGATAGAATATTAACGAAAATCACAACATCTGATCCAGCGTAATAGAGAACCCTACAGTAACATTTTCAAGCTCCTATCTAAAAAAAGGTAGAATTTTGTATTTTTTGCACAAGACAGATCACGGATGCGTGGATTTTTTTTTCCAGGGGCGATCGTATTAACCCAGTGGTCGTAGAATGTTGCGAGAGGGCTCATTCTGACGGATATTAAAAGTTCTACTGCCCTTTATAATTGACCAGAAAATTGGAGGGCACCTAGGCACCCTCCCATCCACATTTTTTCGCCAAAGTAACCGGCTTAAAATTCTGAGATAGCCATTCTGTTCAGCTTAGTCGAAAACCTAACAGCTATGTCTTTGGGGAATACTTAATCCTCCACAGTCCGGGAGGGATGGAGGGGCAGTTTTCAGGAGTTGAAAGAGGATTTCAACTCCTTGCTACTTAGGGGCTGGAGAAGTGTAGTCATGTGGTTCTGGAACCACTCAAAGTTGTATATTAAAAGAAGGATTACTTATTGTTATATTTACTTATTCAAAATTTTACTTATTTTTACTATCTAATAGACAGGATAAAACTATTTGAACTGTATTGCCGACAGAGAAATCATAGTACTAAACACATATTTGCATTTTTTTTTTCTTTGATATTTTTTAAGCTGACTTCTGAAGATAATATCTGTTTAATTGTATATTTAATTGTATACTGGAAGTTACCGATATTGCAGCTAGTGTAAGACTATGAAAAGCGTTATAGTGTGTTGTTGTGAGGCTATGTACTCATTTTAATTCCTAAATTAATATTCATGTGTTTATACTAGGATTATTTTTTTTTAGTAAAGCGCTAGTTTTCTTTAGATTTTTTTATTTATTTAAAATTCTGTACAGCACACACAATCAAACAGTTCGTGGTAACTAACTGTAGTAAGGAGCAACCCGGTTCAATAGTAATCAAAACTCTAAAAAATGGAATTTTGATACCAATAGCTACATCAAAAGAATTGCATTAGTAATGGTTATTGGGAAGTGTGCAGGCGTTTTCAGTAGGATTTTTTTGGTTGGGGGGGAGGGGTTGAGAATAGGGGGATAGGCTGGGGGAGCTTTCCATCGAGGAATTTGTCATGGTAGAAGAAAATTTCCATGAAGGGAGCGCAGGATTTACTAGCATTATTTAAAAAAAAAAACAATGAAAAAAGAAATATGAAAAAGTTTTTTCAGCTGGAAGTAAAGAGCAGCATTAAAACTTAAAACGAACAGAAATTATTACCCATATGAGGGGCTCACCTCCTCCTAATACCCCGCTCTTTACGCTAAAGTATTTTTAGTAATTTCAACTATTTATTTTACGGCTTTGGTGATTCAGGGGTCATTCTTAATGAATTGGGACAAAATTTAAGCTTTAGTGTAAAGAGCGAGGTACTGACGAGGGGGCGAACCCCCTCATATATGTAATAAAAACATGAGAATACAAAACTTCTTTACGTAAGCTAATTTATAAGTTACGTATATCTTTTACTAAAAAAAAGATTCGTAAAAAATTAAAAGTTCTAGTTGCCTTTATCTTAATTAACCAAAAAATCGGAGGGCAACTAGGCTTCTTCCCCCGTTCTTTTTTCTCAAAATCATTCGATCAAAATTATGAGAAAGCCATTTAGCAAAAAAATAATAATAAATATGCAAATTTCGTTTTGATTATTCCTCTGCGGAGAGCCAAAATCAAAACATGCATTGATTGGAAAACGTTCAGAAATTAAATAAAAAAAAAACAAGTTTTTTTAACTGAAAGTAAGGAGCAAAATTAAAACTTAAAACGAACAGAATTTACTTCGTATATGAAAGGGGCTGCTTCTTCACCAACACCCCGCGCTTTACGCTAAAGTGTTTTACTGTTTTAAAAAGAAGAGTTGAGAGAAAGAGTCAAACTTTAGCGTCAAGAGCGGGGCGTTGGTGAGGAAGCAGCCCCTTTCATATACGAAGTAAATTCAGTTCGTTTTAAGTTTTAATTTTGCTCCTTACTTTCAGTTAAAAAAACTTGTTTTTTTTTTATTTAATATATATATAAAACAAGAGCTAAGAGCTCATATGGCACTTGTGACGAGGCATGAAGAGCTTAGAGTCAAGAGATCATATGGTATGAGCTCAAACAAAATTCTATGAATCAATAGATTGATTTAAAAGGAAAATAAGAGGCTTAATGCCGGTCAGGATTTAAAATAAGAGCTCTCAGTCACGATATCCTTCTAAATATCAAAATTCATTAAGATCCGATCACCCACTCGTATGTTATAAATACCTAATTTTTTCTAATTTTTCCTCTCCCTTTAGCCCCCCAGATGGTCTAATCTGGGAAAACGACTTTATCAAGTCAATTTGTGCAGCTCCCTGACACGCCTACCAATTTTCATCGTCCTAGCACGTCCAGAAGCACCAAACTTGCCAAATATTGAACCCCTCCTCCCAACTCCCGCAAAGAGAGCGAATCCAGTACGGTTCCGTCAATCACGTATCAAGGACATTTGCTTATTCTATCCACCAAGCTTCATTCCGATTCCTCTACTCAAAGTGTTTTCCAAGATTTCCGCCTCCAAAACCCCCTAATGTCAAAAGATCTGGTCGGGATTTGAAATAAGAGCTCTGAGGCATGAATTCCTTCTAAATATCAAATTTCATTAAAATCCGATCACCTATTCGTAAGATAAAAATACCCGAATTGTCATGTTTTCCAAGAATTCCGGTTTTCCCCTCCAATCCCCCCAATGTCACAGGATCTGGTCAGAATTTAAAATAAGAGCTTTAAAGCACAAGATCCTTCTAAATATCAAATTTCATTAAGATCTGGTCACCCTTTCGTAAGTTACAAATACCTCAATTTTCAAAATTACCCCCCCCCCAACTCCACCAAAGAGAGCAGATCCGCTCCGGCTATGTAAGTCACGTATCTTAGACAGGTTTTTATTCTTCCCATCCAGTTTCATCCTGATCTCACCGCTTCAAGTATTTTCAAAGATTTCCGGTACCCCCAACTGCCCCCCGCCCAATTATGCTGGATCCGGTTGGGATTTAAAATAAGAGGTCTAAGTTACGATGTCCTTCAGATTGAATTTTTAGAGGTTTAACTTTTCTAATTTTTTAAATAATTTTTCAGGACTAACCCCACCCCCCGATAGAGCGGATCCGTTCCAATTATGTAAATCACGTATCTAAGACTTCTGCTTATTTTTCCCACCAAGTTTCATCCCGATCCCTCCAATCTAAGCGTTTTCCATCATTTTAGGTTCCCCCACCCCAAACTCCCCCCAATGTCACCAGATCCGGTCGCAATTAAAAATAAGAGCTTTGAGACATGATATCCTTCTACATATCAAATTTCATTGAGATCCGATCACCCGTTCGTAAGTTAAAAATACCTCATTTTTTCTAATTTTTCAGAATTACCCCCCCCCCAAACTACCCCAAAGAGAACGAATCCGTTCTGGTTATTTCAATCATGTATCTAGGACTTTTGCTTATTTTCCCCACCAAGTTTCATCCCGATCCCTCCACTCTAAGTGTTTTCCAAATTTTAGGTTTCCCCCTCCTAACTCCCCCCAATATCACCAGATCCGGTCGGGATTTAAAATAACAGCTCTGAGACACAATATCCTTCCAAACATTAAATTTCATTAAGATCTGATCAACCGTTAGTAAGTTAAAAATACTTCAATTTTTCTAATTTTTCAGAATTAATCCCCCCCAACTACCCCAAAGAGAGCGAATCCGTTCCGGTTATTTCAATCATGTATCTAGGACTTGTGCTTATTTTTCCCACCAAGTTTCATCCCGATCCCTCCACTCTAAGTGTTTTCCAAGTTTTAAGTTTCCCCGTCCCAACTTCCCCCCCAAATGTCACCAGATCTGTTCGGGATTTAAAATAAGAGCTCTGAGACACGATATCCTTCTAAATATCAAAATTCATTAAGATCCGATCACCCACTCGTATGTTATAAACACCTAATTGTTTCTAATTTTTCCTCTCCCTTTAGCCCCCCAGATGGTCTAATCTGGGAAAACGACTTTATCAAGTCAATTTGTGCAGCTCCCTGACACGCCTACCAATTTTCATCGTCCAAATTTCATTGAGATCCGATCACCCATTCGTAAATTAAAAATACCTCATTTTTTTAGTTTTTCGGAATTAAATCCCCCCCCCCCCCCCCCAACTACCCAAAAGAGAGCAGATCCGGTCTGATTATTTCAGTCAAGGATCTTAGACAGGTTTTTATTCTTCCCATCCAGTTTCATCCTGATCTCACTGCTTTAAGTATTTTCTAAGATTTCCGGGTCCCTCCAACTGCCCCCCCAATTACGCTGGATCCGGTTGAGATTTAAAATAAGAGATCTGAGTTACGAGGTCCTTCTAAATATCAAATTTCATTGAGATCCGATCACCTGTTCGTAAGTTAAAAATACCTCATTTTTTTAATTTTTCAGAATTACCCCCCCCCCAACTACCCCAAAAAGACCGGATCCGTTCCAGTTATGACAATCATTTATCAAGGACTTGTGTTTTTTCTTCCACCAAGTTTCATCCCGATCCCTCCACTCTAAGTGTTTCCAAGATTTTAGGTTTTCCCCTCCCAACTCCCCCCAATATCACCAGTTCCGGTCGGGATTTAAAATAACAGCTCTGAGACACAATATCCTTCCAAACATCAAATTTCATTAAGATCTGATCAACCGTTAGTAAGTTAAAAATACTTCTATTTTTCTATTTTTTCGAATTAACGGGCCCCTCACTCCTACCCAGATGGTCAAATCGGGAAAACGACTGTTTCTAATTTAATCTGGTCCGGTCCCTGATACGCCTGCCAAATTTCATCGTCCTAGCTTACCTGGAAGTGCCTAAAGTAGCAAAACCGGGACCGACAGACAGACAGACCGGCAGAATTTGTGATTTCTATATGTCACTTGGTTAATACCAAGTGCCATAAAAAGGGGTCAAGCTGTAGACACAAGGTATTCGCAACGGTGTGTATTCTGGTTCCCAATAAGACAACCCAGTAATATCCCAAGAACAACCGAGGGTATTAGCTTCAAAGTTTTATGCTTTTATATCTGCTTCTACTCTTAAAATTTAACCAAATCAAAAGACTGTAAGTATATCCAAGCTGTCAAAGAGCATAGATAAAAATTTTTGAGAATGGTATTAAGTTTCATTTTCAGGTCAACTAGAGGAGGTATAAAACTGAATTAAACACTACTATTTGTGTCAAGATTTTCAAAAGGGTTTATATTGTTAAAACTTGTTGAAATAGTTTCTCCAGCACACAAATAGCAGCCCAAACTATAATTTTTTTAAAGAAACAAGAGCTAAGAGCTCATATGGCACTTGTGACGAGGTCGGAAGAACCAAGAGCCAAGATACATAAGTACCAGTAATTTTCTTTCAAAAGGCCACAGACTAATAGAACCAATTTTGTTGTTTTTTAAGTTAATCCCCCCCTCGAAAAAACGAACCAAGAGCTTGTGTATGTACCTGCAGTCCTATGAGTTCGCAAGGCTATCGAAATATTCAACACCCGACTTTAGAATAATATCAAAAATGATTACCTTGCCCTTTTGAATTATCGATACTGTTCTTTATAGGTAGAAATTTTTTCATACATTTCAGTTACAATTTTATCCTTATCTTTTGAATGACCTGCTCATCAAATTCATGGAAAACGTTTTAAATACGTATTTAAATTGCGCATTTGAAAAGGCGGCCTTTGAAACAGGTGAGCAATAACTGGGGTCCGCGTTGTCTGTTCCCAAAGGACATGGGAATTAATTAAAAGTCAATAGCTAAGTTCATGAATGTAAAATCATCATTGATGACTGTCAGAGTGTAAAAATATTTTCCCTTTACTGTGCTGACTGCATAGATGACTGGAACAGTTACATCCGCAGGACTTTGCTTCTTAGGGAATTCCAATTTCGTCAGCAATAGTTACAGCTTAGGGGTATAAGCCTAGAGAAGGAAACATGTCAAGAAAACATTTCATAATACGCACAATAGCTGCATGGATCCCCTCTATACTTTACCGCCAACCCACCTTCCCCTAAAAAGCAAATATATAGTCCAAATTATATAAAACCAATGCATTCTGTCGCCCATCACTTGTTTTCCGGTTCTTCTTTTAAACAGTTAATTCAATTAATAAGTACAAGGTATGAAACAAGAGAGACGCATTGGGAGAATAGAGGGGAAATATATAATTTCGACTGTATATTTACACATTAAGGGGGGGGGCAAAATATAGGGAGTTCCATGCAAAATCTGTTTGCTACAATTGCTATGCATATTGTATTCTTATCATGCTTCCTTCTAAAACATATTTCCTTCTTAACTCGTAAGTTAAAAATACCTCATTATTCTAATCTTTCAGAATTAACCCTCGCCCCCACTCCCCCAAAGGGAGCGGATCCTTCCCGGTTATGTCAATCACGTATCTAGGACTTGTGCTTATTTTTCCCACCAAGTTTCATCCCGATCCCTCCACTCTAATCGTTTTCAAAATTTTAGGTCCCCCCCTCAATTCCCCCCAATGTCACCTGATCCATTCAGGATTAAAAATAAGAGCTCTGAGACACGATATACTTCCAAACTTCAAATTTCATCAGGATCCGATGACTCCTTCGTAAGTTAAAAATACCTCATTTTTCTAATTTGTGCAAAATTAACCCTCCCTAACTCCTCCAAAGAGAACAGATCCGTTGCGGTTATGTCAATCACGTATCTAGGACTTGTGCTTATTTTTCCCACCAAGTTTCATCCCGATCCCTCCACTCTAAGCGTTTTCCAAGATTTTAGGCCCCCACCTCAATTCCACCCAATGTCACCAGATTCAGTCGGGATTTAAAATAAGAGCTCTGAGACACGATATCCTTCCAAATTTCATTGAGATCCGATCACTCCTTCGTAAGTTACAAATACCTCATTTTTTCTATTTTTTCAGAATTAACCCTAGCCCCCCCCCCCCCAACTCCCCAAAACAGAGAAGATCCGTTCCGGCTATGTCAATTATGTATCTAGGACTTGTGCTTATTTTTCCCACCAAGTTTCATTCCGATCCCTCCACTCTAAGTGTTTTCCAAGTTTTAGGTTTCCCCCTCCGATCTCCCCGCCCCCGTCACCAGATCCGGTCGGGATTTAAAATAATAGCTCTAAGACACGATATCCTTCTAAACATCAAATTTCATTGAGATCCGATCACCTGTTCGTAAGTTGAATATACCTCATTTTTTCTATTTTCTAAGAATTACTCCCCCCCCCAACTACCCCAAAGAGAGCGAATCAGTTCCGATTATGTCAATCATGTATCTGGGACTTGCGCTTATTTTTCCCATCAAGTTTCAACCCGATCCCTCCACTCTAAGTGTTTTCCAAGATTTTAGGTTCCCCCCTCCAACTCCCCCCAATGTCATCAGATCCGGTCGGGATTTAAAGCAAGAGCTCTGAGACACAGTACCATTCCAAACATGAAATTTAATTAAGATCCAATCACCCGCTCATAAGTTAAAAATACTTCATTTTTTCTATTTTTTCCGAATTAACCGAATTAACCTATTTCTAATTTAATCTGGTCCGGTCCCTGATACGCTTGCCAAATTTCATCGTCCTAGCTTACCTGGAAGTGCCTAAAGTAGCTAAACCGGGACTTTAGGTTTCCACCCTCCAACTCCCCCCAATGTCATCAGATCCGGTCGGGATTTAAAATAAGAGCTCTGAGACACAATATCATTCCAAACATCAAATTTCATTAAGATCCAATTACCCGCTCATAAGTTAAAAATACTTCATTTTTTCTATTATTTGCGAATTAACCGGCCCCATACTCCCCCCCCCCCAGATGGTCAAATCGGGAAAACGACTATTTCTAATTTAATCTGGTCCGGTCCCTGATACGCTTGCCAAATTTCATCGTCCTAGCTTACCTGGCAGTGCCTAAAGTAGCAAAACCGGGACCGACAGACCGACAGACAGACAGACCGACAGAATTGGCGATTGCTATATGTCACTTGGTTAATACCAAGTGCCATAAAAACCGAGAAGATTTTAACTATTATTTTCTTTTTCCCCGAAAAAGATTATGACAATACTAAATGAACAGAAATTAATTTAAAAAAATTTCCACAAAATAAATTTGTCAAGGAAAAGTGAAAAACTTTATTAAACCAAAAATGAGCAAAAATGTAATCAATTAATTTATCCAAGCGTCAAACTACCACAAATCAACATTAGATTTTTCTTTTAATTAAACAGAAAACATCGTATTCTTCGTCACTAGAAGTTAAAGAGCGATGTTGAAGCTAAAAAGGAACAAAAATTATCCTGTATACATATAATGGGTGCTCATGAAAAAGGCCAAAACGAGCAGAAAGTAACATGATTAGGGAATACAAACCCTAAGACTTCTCGAGGAAAGAACATAATTTGCCCTTTACCGGAAAAAATTAATGTTTTCACTTTTATAGCTTTAATAAATTAAAAATCATTAGGATTTTGAGGAAAAAATATCAGCACATGTATGCTATTAAATAAAATAACACGTTCTTTAACTGCAAGTAAGGAGCGACATTAAAACTTAAAACGAACAGAAATTATTCCGTATATGAAAGGGGTTGTCTCCTCCGCAACATCTCGCTCTTTACGCTAAAGTTTGACTCTTTCTCACAACTCTACTTTTTAAAACAATAAAAAACTTTAGTGTAAAGACCGAGGCGTTGCGGAGGGGACAACCCCTTTCATATGCGGAATAATTTCTGTTCATTTTCTGTTTTAACATCAATCCTTACTTGTAGTTAAAAAACGTGTTTTTATTTAATTTCTGAACATTTTTGAATTAATACATGTTTTGATTTTGGCTCACCGCACATGAATAATTAAAACAAAACTTGTATATTATTCTTTTTTTGCTAAATGGCTTTCTCATAGTTTAGATCGGATGACTTTGATAAAAAAAAGGGTTGGGGAGGAGCCCTAGTTGCCCTTCAATTTTCGGTTACTTAAAAATACAACTAGATTTTTTCATTTTTGTAATGTTTTTGTTAGTAATAAAAATACGTACCTTACGAATTAACTTACGTAACTGACTTCTATATTTGTGTATTCTATTATGTATATGAGGGGATTTGCCCCTTCGTCAATACCTCACTTTTTACACTAAAGCTTGAATTTTATCACAAATCTTTAAGAATGACCCCTGAATCACAAAGGCCGTAGAATAAATAGCTGAAATTACTAAAAATACTTAAGCGTAAAGAGCAAGGTATTGTGGAGGAGAAAACCTTCTTATATACGTAATATTTTATGTTCGTTTTAAGTTTTAATGCTACTCATTTCTTCCAGGTGAAAAGAAATATTTTAATTTATTTTCTCATTGTTTCTTTTTAAATAATCCTAGAAAATCCTGCGCCCCCGACAATTCCTCCATGGAAAGATCCTCCCACATAACCCCCTCCCCCGACCCACTCCCACTCTAACGCGAAAACGTCCCCCTGAAAACGTCTGTAGATTTCATAATAATCAATGCTATATGTAAACAATGGTCAAAGTTTGTAACTTGCAGCTTCTCCCCCGGGGACTTCCGAGGGTTAAGTCATCCCCAAAGACATAGTTATTAGGTTTTCGACTAAGCTGAACAGAATGGATATCTCAGAATTTTAAGCCAGTTACTTTGGAGAAAAATGTGGGTGGATGGGGGCCTAGGTGCCCTCCAATTTTCTGGTCAATTAAAAAGGGCAGTAGAACTTTTAATATCCGTTAGAATGAGCCCTCTCGCAAAATTCTACGACCACTGGGTTAATACGATCATCACTTGAAAAAAAAAAAACAAGAAAAAACAAATAAACACGCATCCGTGATCTGTCTTGTGGCAAAAAATACTAAATTCCACATTTTTGTAGATAGGAGCTTGAAAATTTTACTGTGGGATTCTCTATTACACTGAATCTGATGATGTGATTTTCGTTAAGATTCTATCACTTTTAAGGGGTGTTTCCCCTATTTTCTAAAAAAAGGCAAATATTCTCAGGACTAAGACTAAACTTGATGAAACTTATATATTTAAAATCAGCATTAAAATGCGATTCTTTTGATGTAACTATTGGTATCACAATTCCGTTTTTTAGAGTTTCGGTTACTATTGAGCCGGGTGGCTCCTTACAGTTCTCCTTACAGTCTCCTCAAACAGTTCGTTACCACAAACTGTTTGAAGCTGACAGTGCATATTCATTTGTATTTTTTCCTTAAGGTGCAAAGTATGTTCTATCCTTGAGAAGACATAGGGGTTGTGAGCCCTACTCATTTTACTTTCTGCTTGTTTCTATTGTTTTCTCTTGTTTATTGTTTATAATGTACCGTGTAATGTTCTTCAATTCACCAAGTGCGCGTTTTTTAAATAGTTCCTTTTCTTTACCACTGCTTAAAAATCACCTACTTCAATAGCACTCCCTCTTGCCCCCCCCCCACAAAAATACTGTAGCTACGCCCCTGTCTATTCCCTTTTTAATCAAAATGCTTGACAAATCTAAAAAGCAAGCGTATCATATTTACAAAAATAGGGAATTATCTGAAAAATAATAATATGGATGGGGGAAATCGTGATATTTTCAGAGAATAATACTGATAAGTTAAAAATGTTGAAAGAATTGCAAACATAGCTTGCAAAAGTCAAGCCAGATCATTTGAACTTAATTTTGCTTAAATGTTAGTCTGGGGTCCAAAGACCTGCATCTTTCAGGGGGGGAACACATATATGCAGTTGGTTTGGAGGTGGTCTATAAGGTAACTGGGTGGCGCTGATTCCGAATATTTGGATGAACAGACTTACAACTGTGTAGAAAAGATAATCTTTCGCCTGTAAGCTTGAAGTTGGCATATAAGGACATCGTTGTACAGTTTATTTTCTGAACGTCTGAAATTGAAACCAAACAATAACAAACAGCATACATTCTAAATCCCAAAGATGGCCAATTTTTGGTGGTGTTTTGTGTTTACTCTAAAACAAATCTAGTATAAGTTGGGGGGGGGTCTCTAACTCCAAAATATTGTATTTAAAAAGTATTTCAAGTGACTTTTTAAGTTTTTTTGGAATTTTTCAAGGTAACTCTACTCATATACTTTTTTTTTAGATTCTCAAAGTTTGTAACTTTCAGCCCCTCCCACGGGGGCTCTAGGGGAGTAAGTCGTCCCCAAAGACATAGTTATCAGGTTTTTCACCTGTGCTGAATAAAATGGCTATCTCAGAATTTTGATCCGGTAACTTTGGGAAAAATAAGCGTGGGAGGGGGCCTAGGTGCCCTCCAATTTGTTTGGTCACTTTAAAAGGGCACTATAACTTTTAATTTCTGTTAGAATGAGCCCTTTCGCAGCATTCTAGAACCACTGGGTTGATACGATTACCCCTTGGAAAAACAAAACAAACTAAAACAAACAAATAAACACGCATCCGGGATCTGTCTTAGTGGCAAAAAATACAAAATTCCACATTTTTGTAGATAGGAGCTTGAAACTTCTACTGTGAGGTTTTCTGATACGCTGAATCTGAATGTGTGATTTTCGTTAAGATTCTATCACTTTTAAGGGGTGTTTTTTGCTTTTTTCTAAAATAAGGCAAATTTTCTCAGGCTCTCAACTTTTGATGGGTAAGACTGAACTTGATGAAACTTATATATTTAAAATCAGCATTAAAATGCGATTCTTTTGATGTAACTGTCACGGTTACTATTGAGCCGGGTCGTTCCTTACTACAGTCCGTTACCACGAACTGTTTGAGAAATTCCGTTTTTGAAGGAATTAATATAGCTTCTATGTCTACCTGTGACATGGTCATAGGAACATCAATTGGTACATGTCGGCTGTTTTTTACAGAAACAGCTCATAGTGACAAGTATGGATTCAAATATAAAATTAAAATAATAATAAAACTTTAATTTAACTAAAAATAAGAAGCAAAATTAAAACTACAAATTAACATGAATTACTCTGCATGTGAGGGTCTACTCCCTCCTCAATCACTTGTTCTTTACGGGAAAATCTTGATTTTTTTTTGCTTCTCATTCAAATTTAACAGCCTTTGTGTTCCAGGTGTCGTTCTTAAGGAATTATGACAAAAGTCAAACTTTAGCGTTAAGATTGAGGGATTGAGGAGGGGATAGCCCGCTCAGATATGGCTTCTGTTCGTTTTAGATTTTAATTTTGGTCCTTACTTTCAGTTGAGAAAAACTCTGTTTATTTAATTTCTGACTGTTTTTCAAATCCTACCTGGAAAACTCACCTTTCTTAGTGTAAAATACCCTCTGAAAACTTTCATCCCTAAGAGAATTTCTCCCGTTGCAATTAACCCCCATAGGAAATCCCCCCACAAAAACAATACTTGCATTTCCAAATTTAAACTCTATATGTACACAATGGGCAAATTGCATAATTACAGTCCTTTCCCCAGAGGTTGTGGGGGGCCATATCATTCCAAAATGTCTAATTACTAGACTTTTCAACTATACTGAACCAAATGGCTATCTCAAAATTTTGACCTGATGTCTTGGGGGGGGATGAGGCAGAGGAGGAGGTGGGGATAATCACTCTCGAATCTTTTTGATTAATTAAAAAGAGCACAGGAATGATCCCTCTCCCGAATTTCTAGGACCACTGGTTTTATTACAATTACCCCAGTAAAAAATTAAATAAAAAAAAACAAGTTTTTTAACGAAAAGTAAGGAGCGACATTAAAACTTAAAACGAACAGAAATTACTTCGTATATGAAAGGAGATGCTTCCTCATCAACACCCCGCTCTTTACGCTAAAGTTTGACTTTTTCTCTTAACTCTACTTTTTAAAACAGTAATAAACTTTAGCGTAAAGAGCGGGGCGTTGATGAGGAAGCCCTCCTTTCATATACGAAGTAATCTCTGTTCGTTTTAAGTTTTAATGTCGCTCCTTACTTTCCGTTAAAAAACTTGTTTTTTTTATATTTAATTTGTGAACGTTTTTGAATCAATGCATGTTTTGATTTTGGCTCTCCGCAGATGAATAATTATAACGAAATTTGCATATTTGTTTTTTGTTTTTTTTTGCTAAATGGCTTTCTCATAGTTTTGATTGAATGATTTTGAGAAAAAAAGGAGCGGGGGAGGAGGCCTAGTTGCCCTCCGATTTTGGTTACTTAAAAAGGCAACTAGAACTTTTAATTTTTTACGAATGTTTTTATTAGTTACGTAACTTACAAATTAGCTTACGTAGCGAACTTCTGTATTCCCATGTTTTTCTTACGTATACGAAGGGGTTCACCCCCTCGTCAGAACCTCGCTTTTTACACTAAAGCTTAAATTTTGTTCCAATTTCTTTAGAATGACCTCTGAATCACTAAAGCCGTAGAATAAATAGTTGAAATTGCTAAAAATACTTTAGCTTAAAAAAGAGCGAAGCATTAGGAGGAGGTGAGCCCATCATATGCATAATAATTTATGTTCGTTATAAATTTTAATGCTTCTCCTTTCTTTCAGTTGAAAAAACTTTTTTTACATTTATTTTTGCATTGAATTTTTTTAATAATGCTAGATAATCCTGCGCTCCCTTCATGAAAATTTTCTTCCCCCATGACAAATTCCTCCAAGGAAAGTTCCCCCAACATATCCCCCTCTTCTGAACTCCCCTCCCAACCTAAAAATACCCCTGAAAACGTCTGTACACTTCCAAATAACCATTACTATATGTAAGCACTGGTCAAAGTTTGTAAGTTGTGGCCCCTCCCACGGAGACTGTGAGGGAGTAAGTCGTCCCCAAAGACATAGTTACAAGGTTTTTTGACTACGCTGAATAAAATGGCTATCTCAGAATTTTGATCTGGTGACTTTGGGAAAATAATTATCGTGGGAGGGGCCCTTGGTGCCCTCCAATTTTTTTGGTCACTTAAAAAGGGCACTAGAACTTTTCATTTCCGTTAGAATTAGCCCTCTTGCAAAATTCTAGGACCACTGGGTCGATACGATCAAATATCAACGAACGATACGATCAAAATCTGGGAAAGAAAACAAAACAAAAACAAACAAACAAATAAACACGCATCCGTGATCTACCTTCTGGCAAAAAATATTAAATTCCACATTTTTGTAGATAGGAGCTTGAAAC
>NW_027065969.1:0-20116 GCF_032884065.1 Artemia franciscana
TAGAATCACACAGAAAGTTTGATTCTATATTCAAATAGATTTGAATTTATTTATTGAATAGTGAAAAAGTCTTTTCTAAAATGACGTCTTGCATATGACTCATAGAAATAGTAGATAGACTAGCTAGAATCAAACTTTCACTGTTCTATCTACTATTGATTCTAGCTGGTCTAGAATCAATAAATTAGAATTGTAGAACCATATGCAAGACGTCACATACGAACTAGTGCTATTCTATTGATTCTATTAGAATCAAACAGAAAGTTTGATTCTAGATTCAAATAGATTTGAATCTATTTATTGAATAGTGAAAAAAAGTTTGATTCTAGGTTCAAATAGATTTGAATCTATTTATTGAATAGTGAAAAAGTCTTTTCTAAAATGACGTCTTGCATATGACTCATAGAAATAGTAGATAGACTAGCTAGAATCAAACTTTCACTGTTCTGTCTACTATTGATTCTAGCTGGTCTAGAATCAATAGATTAGAATTCTAGAACCATATGCAAGACGTCACATACGAACTAGTGCTATTCTATTGATTCTATTAGAATCAAGCAGAAAGTTTGATTCTAGATTCAAATAGATTTGAATCTATTTATTGAATAGTGAAAAAGTCTTTTCTAAAATGACGTCTTGCATACGACTCATAGAAATAGTAGATAGACTAGCTAGAATCAATAGATTAGAATTCTAGAACCATATGCAAGACGACACATTCGAACTAGTGTTATTCTATTGATTCTATTAGAATCAAACAGAAAGTTTGATTCTAGATTCAAATAGATTTGAATCTATTTATTGAATAGTGAAAAAGTCTTTTCTAAAGTGACGTCTTGCATATGACTCATAGAAATAGTAGATAGACTAGCTAGAATCAAACTTTCACTGTTCTATCTACTATTGATTCTAGCTGGTCTAGAATCAATAGATTAGAATTCTAGAACCATATGCAAGACGTCACATGCGAACTAGTGCTATTCTATTGATTCTATTAGAATCAAACAGAAAGTTTGATTCTAGATTCAAATAGATTTGAATCTATTTATTGAATAGTGAAAAAGTCTTTTCTAAAATGACGTCTTGCATATGACTCATAGAAATAGTAGATAGACTAGCTAGAATCAATAGATTAGAATTCTAGAACCATATGCAAGACGTCACATACGAACTAGTGCTATTCTATTGATTCTATTAGAATCAAACAGAAAGTTTGATTCTAGATTCAAATAGATTTGAATCTATTTATTGAATAGTGAAAAGTCTTTTCTAAAATGACGTCTTGAATATGACTTATAGAAATAGTAGATAGACTAGCTAGAATCAAACTTTCACTGTTCTATCTACTATTGATTCTAGCTGGTCTAGAATCAATAGATTAGAATTCTAGAACCATATGCAAGACGTCACATACGAACTAGTGCTATTCTATTGATTCTATTAGAATCAAACAGAAAGTTTGATTCTAGATTCAAATAGATTTGAATCTATTTATTGAATAGTGAAAAAGTCTTTTCAAAAATGACGTCTTGCATATGACTCATAGAAATAGTAGATAGACTAGCTAGAATCAATAGATTAGAATTCTAGAACCATATGCAAGACGTCACATACGAACTAGTGCTATTCTATTGATTCTATTAGAATCAAACAGAAAGTTTGATTCTAGATTCAAATAGATTTGAATCTATTTATTGAATAGTGAAAAAGTCTTTTCTAAAATGACGTCTTGCATATGACTCATAGAAATAGTAGATAGACTAGCTAGAATTAAACTTTCACTGTTCTATCTACTATTGATTCTAGCTGGTCTAGAATCAATAGATTAGAATTCTAGAACCATATGCAAGACGTCACATACGAACTAGTGCTATTCTATTGATTCTATTAGAATCAAACAGAAACTTTGATTCTAGATTCAAATAGATTTGAATCTATTTATTGAATAGTGAAAAAGTCTTTTCTAAAATGACGTCTTGCATATGACTCATAGAAATAGTAGATAGACTAGCTAGAATCAATAGATTAGAATTCTAGAACCATATGCAAGACGACACATTCGAACTAGTGTTATTCTATTGATTCTATTAGAATCAAACAGAAAGTTTGATTCTAGATTCAAATAGATTTGAATCTATTTATTGAATAGTGAAAAAGTCTTTTCTAAAATGACGTCTTGCATATGACTCATAGAAATAGTAGATAGACTAGCTAGAATCAAACTTTCACTGTTCTATCTACTATTGATTCTAGCTGGTCTAGAATCAATAGATTAGAATTCTAGAACCATATGCAAGACGTCACATACGAACTAGTGCTATTCTATTGATTCTATTAGAATCAAACAGAAAGTTTGATTCTAGATTCAAATAGATTTGAATCTATTTATTGAATAGTGAAAAAGTCTTTTCTAAAGTGACGTCTTGCATATGACTCATAGAAATAGTAGATAGACTAGCTAGAATCAAACTTTCACTGTTCTATCTACTATTGATTCTAGCTGGTCTAGAATCAATAGATTAGAATTCTAGAACCATATGCAAGACGTCACATGCGAACTAGTGCTATTCTATTGATTCTATTAGAATCAAACAGAAAGTTTGATTCTAGATTCAAATAGATTTGAATCTATTTATTGAATAGTGAAAAAGTCTTTTCTAAAATGACGTCTTGCATATGACTCATAGAAATAGTAGATAGACTAGCTAGAATCAATAGATTAGAATTCTAGAACCATATGCAAGACGTCACATACGAACTGGTGCTATTCAATTGATTCTATTAGAATCAAACAGAAAGTTTGATTCTAGATTCAAATAGATTTGAATCTATTTATTGAATAGTGAAAAGTCTTTTCTAAAATGACGTCTTGCATATGACTCATAGAAATAGTAGATAGACTAGCTAGAATCAAACTTTCACTGTTCTATCTACTATTGATTCTAGCTGGTCTAGAATCAATAGATTAGAATTCTAGAACCATATGCAAGACGTCACATACGAACTAGTGCTATTCTATTGATTCTATTAGACTCAAACAGAAAGTTTTATTCTAGATTCAAATAGATTTGAATCTATTTATTGAATAGTGAAAAAGTCTTTCTAAAATGATGTCTTGCATATGACTCATAGAAATAGTAGATAGACTAGCTAGAATCAATAGATTAGAATTCTAGAACCATATGCAAGACGTCAAATACGAACTAGTGCTATTCTATTGATTCTATTAGAATCAAACAGAAAGTTTGATTCTAGATTCAAATAGATTTGAATCTATTTATTGAATAGTGAAAAAGTCTTTTCTAAAATGACGTCTTGCATATGACTCATAGAAATAGTAGATAGACTAGCTAGAATCAAACTTTCACTGTTCTATCTACTATTGATTCTAGCTGGTCTAGAATCAATAGATTAGAATTCTAGAACCATATGCAAGACGTCACATACGAACTAGTGCTATTCTATTGATTCCATTAGAATCAAACAGAAAGTTTGATTCTAGATTCAAATAGATTTGAATCTATTTATTGAATAGTGAAAAAGTCTTTTCTAAAATGACGTCTTGCATATGACTCATAGAAATAGTAGATAGACTAGCTAGAATCAAACTTTCACTGTTCTATCTACTATTGATTCTAGCTGGTCTAGAATCAATAGATTAGAATTCTAGAACCATATGCAAGACGTCACATACGAACTAGTGCTCTTCTATTGATTCTATTAGAATCAAACAGAAAGTTTGATTCTAGAATCAAATAGATTTGAATCTATTTATTGAATAGTGAAAAAGTCTTTTCTAAAATGACGTCTTGCATATGACTCATAGAAATAGTAGATAGACTAGCTAGAATCAATAGATTAGAATTCTAGAACCATATGCAAGACGTCACATACGAACTAGTGCTATTCTATTGATTCTATTAGAATCAAACAGAAAGTTTGATTCTAGATTCAAATAGATTTGAATCTATTTATTGAATAGTGGAAAAGTCTTTTCTAAAATGACGTCTTGCATATGACTCATAGAAATAGTAGATAGACTAGCTAGAATCAAACTTTCACTGTTCTGTCTACTATTGATTCTAGCTGGTCTAGAATCAATAGATTAGAATTCTAGAACCATATGCAAGACGTCACATACGAACTAGTGCTATTCTATTGATTCTATTAGAATCAAACAGAAAGTTTGATTCTAGATTCAAATAGATTTGAATCTATTTATTGAATAGTCAAAAAGTCTTTTCTAAAATGACGTCTTGCATACGACTCATAGAAATAGTAGATAGACTAGCTAGAATCAATAGATTAGAATTCTAGAACCATATGCAAGACGTCACATTCGAAATAGTGTTATTCTATTGATTCTATTAGAATCAAACAGAAAGTTTGATTCTAGATTCAAATAGATTTGAATCTATTTATTGAATAGTGAAAAAGTCTTTTCTAAAATGACGTCTTGCATATGACTCATAGAAATAGTAGATAGACTAGCTAGAATCAAACTTTCACTGTTCTATCTACTATTGATTCTAGCTGGTCTAGAATCAATAGATTAGAATTCTAGAACCATATGCAAGACGTCACATACGAACTAGTGATATTCTATTGATTCTATTAGAATCAAACAGAAAGTTTGATTCTAGATTCAAATAGATTTGAATCTATTTATTGAATAGTGAAAAAGTCTTTTCTAAAGTGACGTCTTGCATATGACTCATAGAAATAGTAGATAGACTAGCTAGAATCAAACTTTCACTGTTCTATCTACTATTGATTCTAGCTGGTCTAGAATCAATAGATTAGAATTCTAGAACCATATGCAAGACGTCATATACGAACTAGTGCTATTCTATTGATTCTATTAGAATCAAACAGAAAGTTTCATTCTAGATTCAAATAGATTTGAATCTATTTATTGAATAGTGAAAAAGTCTTTTCTAAAATGACGTCTTGCATATGACTCATAGAAATAGTAGATAGACTAGCTAGAATCAATAGATTAGAATTCTAGAACCATATGCAAGACGTCACATACGAAATAGTGCTATTCCATTGATTCTATTAGAATCAAACAGAAAGTTTGATTCTAGATTCAAATAGATTTGAATCTATTTATTGAATAGTGAAAAAGTCTTTTCTAAAATGACGTCTTGCATATGACTCATAGAAATAGTACATAGACTAGCTAGAATCAAACTTTCACTGTTCTATCTACTATTGATTCTAGCTGGTCTAGAATCAATAGATTAGAATTCTAGAACCATATGCAAGACGTCACATACGAAATAGTGCTATTCTATTGATTCTATTAGAATCAAACAGAAAGTTCTATTCTAGATTCAAATAGATTTGAATCTATTTATTGAATAGTGAAAAAGTCTTTTCTAAAATGACGTCTTGCATATGACTCATAGAAATAGTAGATAGACTAGCTAGAATCAATAGATTAGAATTCTAGAACCATATGCAAGACGTCAAATACGAACTAGTGCTATTCTATTGATTCTATTAGAATCAAACAGAAAGTTTGAATCTAGATTCAAATAGATTTGAATCTACTTATTGAATAGTGAAAAAGTCTTTTCTAAAATGACGTCTTGCATATGACTCATAGAAATAGTAGATAGACTAGCTAGAATCAAACTTTCACTGTTCTATCTACTATTGATTCTAGCTGGTCTAGAATCAATAGATTAGAATTCTAGAACCATATGCAAGACGTCACATACGAACTAGTGCTATTCTATTGATTCTATTAGAATCAAACAGAAAGTTTGATTCTAGATTCAAATAGATTTGAATCTATTTATTGAATAGTGAAAAAGTCTTTTCTAAAGTGACGTCTTGCATATGACTCATAGAAATAGTAGATAGACTAGCTAGAATCAAACTTTCACTGTTCTATCTACTATTGATTCTAGCTGGTCTAGAATCAATAGATTAGAATTCTAGAACCATATGCAAGACGTCACATACGAACTAGTGCTCTTCTATTGATTCTATTAGAATCAAACAGAAAGTTTGATTCTAGAATCAAATAGATTTGAATCTATTTATTGAATAGTGAAAAAGTCTTTTCTAAAATGACGTCTTGCATATGACTCATAGAAATAGTAGATAGACTAGCTAGAATCAATAGATTAGAATTCTAGAACCATATGCAAGACGTCACATACGAGCTAGTGCTATTCTATTGATTCTATTAGAATCAAACAGAAAGTTTGATTCTAGATTCAAATAGATTTGAATGTATTTATTGAATAGTGGAAAAGTCTTTTCTAAAATGACGTCTTGCATATGACTCATAGAAATAGTAGATAGACTAGCTAGAATCAAACTTTCACTGTTCTGTCTACTATTGATTCTAGCTGGTCTAGAATCAATAGATTAGAATTCTAGAACCATATGCAAGACGTCACATACGAACTAGTGCTATTCTATTGATTCTATTAGAATCAAACAGAAAGTTTGATTCTAGATTCAAATAGATTTGAATCTATTTATTGAATAGTCAAAAAGTCTTTTCTAAAATGACGTCTTGCATACGACTCATAGAAATAGTAGATAGACTAGCTAGAATCAATAGATTAGAATTCTAGAACCATATGCAAGACGTCACATTCGAACTAGTGTTATTCTATTGATTCTATTAGAATCAAATAGAAAGTTTGATTCTAGATTCAAATAGATTTGAATCTATTTATTGAATAGTGAAAAAGTCTTTTCTAAAATGACGTCTTGCATATGACTCATAGAAATAGTAGATAGACTAGCTAGAATCAAACTTTCACTGTTCTATCTACTATTGATTCTAGCTGGTCTAGAATCAATAGATTAGAATTCTAGAACCATATGCAAGACGTCACATACGAACTAGTGATATTCTATTGATTCTATTAGAATCAAACAGAAAGTTTGATTCTAGATTCAAATAGATTTGAATCTATTTATTGAATAGTGAAAAAGTCTTTTCTAAAGTGACGTCTTGCATATGACTCATAGAAATAGTAGATAGACTAGCTAGAATCAAACTTTCACTGTTCTATCTACTATTGATTCTAGCTGGTCTAGAATCAATAGATTAGAATTCTAGAACCATATGCAAGACGTCACATACGAACTAGTGCTATTCTATTGATTCTATTAGAATCAAACAGAAAGTTTCATTCTAGATTCAAATAGATTTGAATCTATTTATTGAATAGTGAAAAAGTCTTTTCTAAAATGACGTCTTGCATATGACTCATAGAAATAGTAGATAGACTAGCTAGAATCAATAGATTAGAATTCTAGAACCATATGCAAGACGTCACATACGAAATAGTGCTATTCCATTGATTCTATTAGAATCAAACAGAAAGTTTGATTCTAGATTCAAATAGATTTGAATCTATTTATTGAATAGTGAAAAAGTCTTTTCTAAAATGACGTCTTGCATATGACTCATAGAAATAGTACATAGACTAGCTAGAATCAAACTTTCACTGTTCTATCTACTATTGATTCTAGCTGGTCTAGAATCAATAGATTAGAATTCTAGAACCATATGCAAGACGTCACATACGAAATAGTGCTATTCTATTGATTCTATTAGAATCAAACAGAAAGTTCTATTCTAGATTCAAATAGATTTGAATCTATTTATTGAATAGTGAAAAAGTCTTTTCTAAAATGACGTCTTGCATATGACTCATAGAAATAGTAGATAGACTAGCTAGAATCAATAGATTAGAATTCTAGAACCATATGCAAGACGTCACATACGAACTAGTGCTATTCTATTGATTCTATTAGAATCAAACAGAAAGTTTGATTCTAGATTCAAATAGATTTGAATCTATTTATTGAATAGTGAAAAAGTCTTTTCTAAAATGACGTCTTGCATATGACTCATAGAAATAGTAGATAAACTAGCTAGAATCAAACTTTCACTGTTCTGTCTACTATTGATTCTAGCTGGTCTAGAATCAATAGATTAGAATTCTAGAACCATATGCAAGACGTCACATACGAACTAGTGCTATTCTATTGATTCTATTAGAATCAAACAGAAAGTTTGATTCTAGATTCAAATAGATTTGAATCTATTTATTGAATAGTGAAAAAGTCTTTTCTAAAATGACGTCTTGCATACGACTCATAGAAATAGTAGATAGACTAGCTAGAATCAATAGATTAGAATTCTAGAACCATATGCAAGACGTCACATTCGAACTATTGTTATTCTATTGATTCTATTAGAATCAAACAGAAAGTTTGATTCTAGATTCAAATAGATTTGAATCTATTTATTGAATAGTGAAAAAGTCTTTTCTAAAATGACGTCTTGCATATGACTCATAGAAATAGTAGATAGACTAGCTAGAATCAAACTTTCACTGTTTTATCTACTATTGATTCTAGCTGGTCTAGAATCAATAGATTAGAATTCTAGAACCATATGCAAGACGTCACATACGAACTAGTGCTATTCTATTGATTCTATTAGAATCAAACAGAAAGTTTGATTCTAGATTCAAATAGATTTGAATCTATTTATTGAATAGTGAAAAAGTCTTTTCTAAAGTGACGTCTTGCATATGACTCATAGAAATAGTAGATAGACTAGCTAGAATCAAACTTTCACTGTTCTATCTACTATTGATTCTAGCTGGTCTAGAATCAATAGATTAGAATTCTAGAACCATATGCAAGACGTCACATACGAACTAGTGCTATTCTATTGATTCTATTAGAATCAAACAGAAAGTTTGATTCTAGATTCAAATAGATTTGAATCTATTTATTGAATAGTGAAAAAGTCTTTTCTAAAATGACGTCTTGCATATGACTCATAGAAATAGTAGATAGACTAGCTAGAATCAATAGATTAGAATTCTAGAACCATATGCAAGACGTCACATACGAAATAGTGCTATTCTATTGATTCTATTAGAATCAAACAGAAAGTTTGATTCTAGATTCAAATAGATTTGAATCTATTTATTGAATAGTGAAAAAGTCTTTTCTAAAATGACGTCTTGCATATGACTCATAGAAATAGTAGATAGACTAGCTAGAATCAAACTTTCACTGTTCTATCTACTATTGATTTTAGCTGGTCTAGAATCAATAGATTAGAATTCTACAACCATATGCAAGACGTCACATACGAACTAGTGCTATTCTATTGATTCTATTAGAATCAAACAGAAAGTTTGATTCTATATTCAAATAGATTTGAATCTAGTTATTGAATAGTGAAAAAGTCTTTTCTAAAATGACGTCTTGCATATGACTCATAGAAATAGTAGATAGACTAGCTAGAATCAATAGATTAGAATTCTAGAACCATATGCAAGACGTCACATACGAACTAGTGCTATTCTATTGATTCTATTAGAATCAAACAGAAAGTTTGATTCTAGATTCAAATAGATTTGAATCTATTTATTGAATAGTGAAAAAGTCTTTTCTAAAATGACGTCTTGCATATGACTCATAGAAATAGTAGATAGACTAGATAGAATCAAACTTTCATTGTTCTATCTACTATTGATTCTAGCTGGTCTAGAATCAATAGATTAGAATTCTAGAACCATATGCAAGACGTCACATACGAACTTGTGCTATTCTATTGATTCTATTAGAATCAAACAGAAAGTTTGATTCTAGATTCAAATAGATTTGAATCTATTTATTGAATAGTGAAAAAGTCTTTTCTAAAATGACGTCTTGCATATGACTCATAGAAATAGTAGATAGACTAGCTAGAATCAATAGATTAGAATTCTAGAACCATATGCAAGACATCATATACGAACTAGTGCTATTCTATTGATTCTATTAGAATCAAACAGAAAGTTTAATTCTAGATTCAAATAGATTTGAATCTATTTATTGAATAGTGAAAAAGTCTTTTCTAAAATGACGTCTTGCATATGACTCATAGAAATAGTAGATAGACTAGCTAGAATCAAACTTTCACTGTTCTATCTACTATTGATTCTTGCTGGTCTAGAATCAATAGATTAGAATTCTAGAACCATATGCAAGACGTCACTTACGAACTAGTGCTATTCTATTGATTCTATTAGAATCAAACAGAAAGTTTGATTCTAGATTCAAATAGATTTGAATCTATAACTAGTGCTATTCTATTGATTCTATTAGAATCAAACAGAAAGTTTGATTCTAGATTCAAATAAATTTGAATCTATTTATTGAATAGTGAAAAAGTCTTTTCTAAAATGACGTCTTGCATATGACTCATAGAAATAGTAGATAGACTAGCTAGAATCAAACTTTCACTGTTCTATCTACTATTGATTCTAGCTGGTCTAGAATCAATAGATTAGAATTCTAGAACCATATGCAAGACGTCACATACGAACTAGTGCTATTCTATTGATTCTATTAGAATCAAACAGAAAGTTTGATTTTAGATTCAAATAGATTTGAATCTATTTATTGAATAGTGAAAAAGTCTTTTCTAAAATGACGTCTTGCATATGACTCATAAAAATAGTAGATAGACTAGCTAGAATCAATAGATTAGAATTCTAGAACCATATGCAAGACGTCACATACGAACTAGTGCTATTCTATTGATTCTATTAGAATCAAACAGAAAGTTTGATTCTAGATTCAAATAGATTTGAATCTATTTATTGAATAGTGAAAAAGTCTTTTCTAAAATGACGTCTTGCATATGACTCATAGAAATAGTAGATAGACTAGCTAGAATCAAACTTTCATTGTTCTATCTACTATTGATTCTAGCTGGTCTAGAATCAATAGATTAGAATTCTAGAACCATATGCAAGACGTCACATACGAACTAGTGCTATTCTATTGATTCTATTAGAATCAAACAGAAAGTTTGATTCTAGATTCAAATAGATTTGAATCTATTTATTGAATAGTGAAAAAGTCTTTTCTAAAATGACGTCTTGCATATGACTCATAGAAATAGTAGATAGACTAGCTAGAATCAATAGATTAGAATTCTAGAACCATATGCAAGACGTCACATACGAACTAGTGCTATTCTATTGATTCTATTAGAATCAAACAGAAAGTTTGATTCTAGATTCAAATAGATTTGAATCTATTTATTGAATAGTGAAAAAGTCTTTTCTAAAATGACGTCTTGCATATGACTCATAGAAATAGTAGATAGACTAGCTAGAATCAATAGATTAGAATTCTAGAACCATATGCAAGACGTCACATACGAACTAGTGCTATTCTATTGATTCTATTAGAATCAAACAGAAAGTTTGATTCTAGATTCAAATAGATTTGAATCTATTTATTGAATAGTGAAAAAGTCTTTTCTAAAATGACGTCTTGCATATGACTCATAGAAATAGTAGATAGACCAGCTAGAATCAATAGATTAGAATTCTAGAACCATATGCAAGACGTCACATACGAACTAGTGCTATTCTATTGATTCTATTAGAATCAAACAGAAAGTTTGATTCTAGATTCAAATAGATTTGAATCTATTTATTGAATAGTGAAAAAGTCTTTTCTAAAATGACGTCTTGCATATGACTCATAGAAATAGTAGATAGACTAGCTAGAATCAATAGATTAGAATTCTAGAACCATATGCAAGACGTCACATACGAACTAGTGCTATTCTATTGATTCTATTAGAATCAAACAGAAAGTTTGATTCTATATTCCTATAGATTTGAATCTATTTATTGAATAGTGAAAAAGTCTTTTCTAAAATGACGTCTTGCATATGACTCATAGAAATAGTAGATAGACTAGCTAGAATCAAACTTTCACTGTTCTATCTACTATTGATTCTAGCTGGTCTAGAATCAATAGATTAGAATTCTAGAACCATATGCAAGACGTCACATACGAACTAGTGCTATTCTATTGATTCTATTAGAATCAAACAGAAAGTTTGATTCTAGATTCAAAGAGATTTGAATCTATTTATTGAATAGTGAAAAAGTCTTTTCTAAAATGACGTCTTGCATATGACTCATAGAAATAGTAGATAGACTAGCTAGAATCAATAGATTAGAATTCTAGAACCATATGCAAGACGTCACATACGAACTAGTGCTATTCTATTGATTCTATTAGAATCAAACAGAAAGTTTGATTCTAGATTCAAATAGATTTGAATCTATTTATTGAATAGTGAAAAAGTCTTTTCTAAAATGACGTCTTGCATATGACTCATAGAAATAGTAGATAGACTAGCTAGAATCAAACTTTCACTGTTCTATCTACTATTGATTCTTGCTGGTCTAGAATCAATAGATTAGAATTCTAGAACCATATGCAAGACGTCACATACGAACTAGTGCTATTCTATTGATTCTATTAGAATCAAACAGAAAGTTTGATTCTAGATTCAAATAGATTTGAATCTATTTATTGAATAGTGAAAAAGTCTTTTCTAAAATGACGTCTTGCATATGACTCATAGAAATAGTAGATAGACTAGCTAGAATCAATAGATTAGAATTCTAGAACCATATGCAAGACGTCACATACGAACTAGTGCTATTCTTTTGATTCTATTAGAATCAAACAGAAAGTTTGATTCTAGATTCAAATAGATTTGAATCGAATTATTGAATAGTGAAAAAGTCTTTTCTAAAATGACGTCTTGCATATGACTCATAGAAATAGTAGATAGACTAGCTAGAATCAAACTTTCACTGTTCTATCTACTATTGATTCTAGCTGGTCTAGAATCAATAGATTAGAATTCTAGAACCATATGCAAGACGTCACATACGAACTAGTGCTATTCTATTGATTCTATTAGAATCAAACAGAAAGTTTGATTCTAGATTCAAATAGATTTGAATCTATTTATTGAATAGTGAAAAAGTCTTTTCTAAAATGACATCTTGCATATGACTCATAGAAATAGTAGATAGACTAGCTAGAATCAATAGATTAGAATTCTAGAACCATATGCAAGACGTCACATACGAACTAGTGCTATTCTATTGATTCTATTAGAATCAAACAGAAAGTTTGATTCTAGATTCAAATAGATTTGAATCTATTTATTGAATAGTGAAAAAGTCTTTTCTAAAATGACGTCTTGCATATGACTCATAGAAATAGTAGATAGACTAGCTAGAATCAAACTTTCACTGTTCTATCTACTATTGATTCTAGCTGGTCTAGAATCAATAGATTAGAATTCTAGAACCATATGCAAGACGTCACATACGAACTAGTGCTATTCTATTGATTCTATTAGAATCAAACAGAAAGTTTGATTCTAGATTCAAATAGATTTGAATCTATTTATTGAATAGTGAAAAAGTCTTTTCTAAAATGACGTCTTGCATATGACTCATACGAATAGTAGATAGACTAGCTAGAATCAAACTTTCACTGTTCTATCTACTATTGATTCTAGCTGGTCTAGAATCAATAGATTAGAATTCTAGAACCATATGCAAGACGTCACATACGAACTAGTGCTATTCTATTGATTCTATTAGAATCAAACAGAAAGTTTGATTCTAGATTCAAATAGATTTAAATCTATTTATTGAATAGTGAAAAAGTCTTTTCTAAAATGACGTCTTGCATATGACTCATAGAAATAGTAGATAGACTAGCTAGAATCAATAGATTAGAATTCTAGAACCATATGCAAGACGTCACATACGAACTAGTGCTATTCTATTGATTCTATTAGAATCAAACAGAAAGTTTGATTCTAGATTCAAATAGATTTGAATCTATTTATTGAATAGTGAAAAAGTCTTTTCTAAAATGACGTCTTGCATATGACTCATAGAAATAGTAGATAGACTAGCTAGAATCAAACTTTCACTGTTCTATCTACTATTGATTCTAGCTGGTCTAGAATCAATAGATTAGAATTCTAGAACCATATGCAAGACGTCACATACGAACTAGTGCTATTCTATTGATTCTATTAGAATCAAACAGAAAGTTTGATTCTAGATTCAAATAGATTTGAATCTATTTATTGAATAGTGAAAAAGTCTTTTCTAAAATGACGTCTTGCATATGACTCATACGAATAGTAGATAGACTAGCTAGAATCAAACTTTCACTGTTCTATCTACTATTGATTCTAGCTGGTCTAGAATCAATAGATTAGAATTCTAGAACCATATGCAAGACGTCACATACGAACTAGTGCTATTCTATTGATTCTATTAGAATCAAACAGAAAGTTTGATTCTAGATTCAAATAGATTTAAATCTATTTATTGAATAGTGAAAAAGTCTTTTCTAAAATGACGTCTTGCATATGACTCATAGAAATAGTAGATAGACTAGCTAGAATCAATAGATTAGAATTCTAGAACCATATGCAAGACGTCACATACGAACTAGTGCTATTCTATTGATTCTATTAGAATCAAACAGAAAGTTTGATTCTAGATTCAAATAGATTTGAATCTATTTATTGAATAGTGAAAAAGTCTTTTCTAAAATGACGTCTTGCATATGACTCATAGAAATAGTAGATAGACTAGCTAGAATCAAACTTTCACTGTTCTATCTACTATTGATTCTAGCTGGTCTAGAATCAATAGATTAGAATTCTAGAACCATATGCAAGACGTCACATACGAACTAGTGCTATTCTATTGATTCTATTAGAATCAAACAGAAAGTTTGATTCTAGATTCAAATAGATTTGAATCTATTTATTGAATAGTGAAAAAGTCTTTTCTAAAATGACGTCTTGCATATGACTCATACGAATAGTAGATAGACTAGCTAGAATCAAACTTTCACTGTTCTATCTACTATTGATTCTAGCTGGTCTAGAATCAATAGATTAGAATTCTAGAACCATATGCAAGACGTCACATACGAACTAGTGCTATTCTATTGATTCTATTAGAATCAAACAGAAAGTTTGATTCTAGATTCAAATAGATTTAAATCTATTTATTGAATAGTGAAAAAGTCTTTTCTAAAATGACGTCTTGCATATGACTCATAGAAATAGTAGATAGACTAGCTAGAATCAATAGATTAGAATTCTAGAACCATATGCAAGACGTCACATACGAACTAGTGCTATTCTATTGATTCTATTAGAATCAAACAGAAAGTTTGATTCTAGATTCAAATAGATTTGAATCTATTTATTGAATAGTGAAAAAGTCTTTTCTAAAATGACGTCTTGCATATGACTCATAGAAATAGTAGATAGACTAGCTAGAATCAAACTTTCACTGTTCTATCTACTATTGATTCTAGCTGGTCTAGAATCAATAGATTAGAATTCTAGAACCATATGCAAGACGTCACATACGAACTAGTGCTATTCTATTGATTCTATTAGAATCAAACAGAAAGTTTGATTCTAGATTCAAATAGATTTAAATCTATTTATTGAATAGTGAAAAAGTCTTTTCTAAAATGACGTCTTGCATATGACTCATAGAAATAGTAGATAGACTAGCTAGAATCAATAGATTAGAATTCTAGAACCATATGCAAGACGTCACATACGAACTAGTGCTATTCTATTGATTCTATTAGAATCAAACAGAAAGTTTGATTCTAGATTCAAATAGATTTGAATCTATTTATTGAATAGTGAAAAAGTCTTTTCTAAAATGACGTCTTGCATATGACTCATAGAAATAGTAGATAGACTAGCTAGAATCAAACTTTTATTGTTCTATCTACTATTGATTCTAGCTGGTCTAGAATCAATAGATTAGAATTCTAGAACCATATGCAAGACGTCACATACGAACTAGTGCTATTCTATTGATTCTATTAGAATCAAACAGAAAGTTTGATTCTAGATTCAAATAGATTTGAATCTATTTATTGAATAGTGAAAAAGTCTTTTCTAAAATGACATCTTGCATATGACTCATAGAAATAGTAGATAGACTAGCTAGAATCAATAGATTAGAATTCTAGAGCCATATGCAAGACGTCACATACGAACAGGTGCTATTCTATTGATTCTATTAGAATCAAACAGAAAGTTTGATTCTAGATTCAAATAGATTTGAATCTATTTATTGAATAGTGAAAAAGTCTTTTCTAAAATGATGTCTTGCATAGGACTCATAGAAATAGTAGATAGACTAGCTAGAATCAAACTTTCACTGTTCTATCTACTATTGATTCTAGCTGGTCTAGAATCAATAGATTAGAATTCTAGAACCATATGCAAGACGTCACATACGAACTAGTGCTATTCTATTGATTCTATTAGAATCAAACAGAAAGTTTGATTCTAGATTCAAATAGATTTGAATCTATTTATTGAATAGTGAAAAAGTCTTTTCTAAAATGACGTCTTGCATATGACTCATAGAAATAGTAGATAGACTAGCTAGAATCAAACTTTCACTGTTCTATCTACTATTGATTCTAGCTGGTCTAGAATCAATAGATTAGAATTCTAGAACCATATGCAAGACGTCACATACGAACTAGTGCTATTCTATTGATTCTATTAGAATCAAACAGAAAGTTTGATTCTAGATTCAAATAGATTTAAATCTATTTATTGAATAGTGAAAAAGTCTTTTCTAAAATGACGTCTTGCATATGACTCATAGAAATAGTAGATAGACTAGCTAGAATCAATAGATTAGAATTCTAGAACCATATTCAAGACGTCACATACGAACTAGTGCTATTCTATTGATTCTATTAGAATCAAACAGAAAGTTTGATTCTAGATTCAAATAGATTTGAATCTATTTATTGAATAGTGAAAAAGTCTTTTCTAAAATGACGTCTTGCATATGACTCATAGAAATAGTAGATAGACTAGCTAGAATCAAACTTTCACTGTTCTATCTACTATTGATTCTAGCTGGTCTAGAATCAATAGATTAGAATTCTAGAACCATATGCAAGACGTCACATACGAACTAGTGCTATTCTATTGATTCTATTAGAATCAAACAGAAAGTTTGATTCTAGATTCAAATAGATTTGAATCTATTTATTGAATAGTGAAAAAGTCTTTTCTAAAATGACGTCTTGCATATGACTCATATAAATAGTAGATAGACTAGCTAGAATCAATAGATTAGAATTCTAGAACCATATGCAAGACGTCACATACGAACTAGTGCTATTCTATTGATTCTATTAGAATCAAACAGAAAGTTTGATTCTAGATTCAAATAGATTTGAATCTATTTATTGAATAGTGAAAAAGTCTTTTCTAAAATGACGTCTTGCATATGACTCATAGAAATAGTAGATAGACTAGCTAGAATCAAACTTTCATTGTTCTATCTACTATTGATTCTAGCTGGTCTAGAATCAATAGATTAGAATTCTAGAACCATATGCAAGACGTCACATACGAACTAGTGCTATTCTATTGATTCTATTAGAATCAAACAGAAAGTTTGATTCTAGATTCAAATAGATTTGAATCTATTTATTGAATAGTGAAAAAGTCTTTTCTAAAATGACGTCTTGCATATGACTCATAGAAATAGTAGATAGACTAGCTAGAATCAATAGATTAGAATTCTAGAGCCATATGCAAGACGTCAAATTCGAACTAGTGCTATTCTATTGATTCTATTAGAATCAAACAGAAAGTTTGATTCTAGATTCAAATAGATTTGAATCTATTTATTGAATAGTGAAAAAGTCTTTTCTAAAATGATGTCTTGCATATGACTCATAGAAATAGTAGATAGACTAGCTAGAATCAAACTTTCACTGTTCTATCTACTATTTATTCTAGCTGGTCTAGAATCAATAGATTAGAATTCTAGAACCATATGCAAGACGTCACATACGAACTAGTGCTATTCTATTGATTCAATTAGAATCAAACAGAAAGTTTGATTCTAGATTCAAATAGATTTGAATCTATTTATTGAATAGTGAAAAAGTCTTTTCTAAAATGACGTCTTGCATATGACTCATAGAAATAGTAGATAGACTAGCTAGAATCAATAGATTAGAATTCTAGAACCATATGCAAGGCGTCACATACGAACTAGTGCTATTCTATTGATTCTATTAGAATCAAACAGAAAGTTTGATTCTAGATTCAAATAGATTTGAATCTATTTATTGAATAGTGAAAAAGTCTTTTCTAAAATGACGTCTTGCATATGACTCATAGAAATAGTAGATAGACTAGCTAGAATCAAACTTTCACTGTTCTATCTACTATTGATTCTAGCTGGTCTAGAATCAATAGATTAGAATTCTAGAACCATATGCAAGACGTCACATACGAACTAGTGCTATTCTATTGATTCTATTAGAATCAAACAGAAAGTTTGATTCTAGATTCAAATAGATTTGAATCTATTTATTGAATAGTGAAAAAGTCTTTTCTAAAATGACGTCTTGCATATGACTCATATAAATAGTAGATAGACTAGCTAGAATCAATAGATTAGAATTCTAGAACCATATGCAAGACGTCACATACGAACTAGTGCTATTCTATTGATTCTATTAGAATCAAACAGAAAGTTTGATTCTAGATTCAAATAGATTTGAATCTATTTATTGAATAGTGAAAAAGTCTTTTCTAAAATGACGTCTTGCATATGACTCATAGAAATAGTAGATAGACTAGCTAGAATCAAACTTTCACTGTTCTATCTACTATTGATTCTAGCTGGTCTAGAATCAATAGATTAGAATTCTAGAACCATATGCAAGACGTCACATACGAACTAGCGCTATTCTATTGATTCTATTAGAATCAAACAGAAAGTTTGATTCTAGATTCAAATAGATTTGAATCTATTTATTGAATAGTGAAAAAGTCTTTTCTAAAATGACGTCTTGCATATGACTCATAGAAATAGTAGATAGACTAGCTAGAATCAATAGATTAGAATTCTAGAACCATATGCAAGACGTCACATACGAACTAGTGCTATTCTATTGATTCTATTAGAATCAAACAGAAAGTTTGATTCTAGATTCAAATAGATTTGAATCTATTTATTGAATAGTGAAAAAGTCTTTTCTAAAATGACGTCTTGCATATGACTCATAGAAATAGTAGATAGACTAGCTAGAATCAATAGATTAGAATTCTAGAACCATATGCAAGACGTCACATACGAACTAGTGCTATTCTATTGATTCTATTAGAATCAAACAGAAAGTTTGATTCTAGATTCAAATAGATTTGAATCTATTTATTGAATAGTGAAAAAGTCTTTTCTAAAATGACGTCTTGCATATGACTCATAGAAATAGTAGATAGAATAGCTAGAATCAAACTTTCACTGTTCTATCTACTATTGATTCTAGCTGGTCTAGAATCAATAGATTAGAATTTTAGAACCATATGCAAGACGTCACATACGAACTAGTGCTATTCTATTGATTCTATTACAATCAAACAGAAAGTTTGATTCTAGATTCAAATATAGATTTGAATCTATTTATTGAATAGTGAAAAAGTCTTTTCTAAAATGACGTCTTGCATATGACTCATAGAAATAGTAGATAGACTAGCTAGAATCAATAGATTAGAATTCTAGAACCATATGCAAGACGTCACATACGAACTAGTGCTATTCTATTGATTCTATTAGAATCAAACAGAAAGTTTGATTCTAGATTCAAATAGATTTGAATCTATTTATTGAATAGTGGAAAAGTCTTTTCTAAAATGACGTCTTGCATATGACTCATAGAAATAGTAGATAGACTAGCTAGAATCAAACTTTCACTGTTCTATCTACTATTGATTCTAATTGGTCTAGATACAATAGATTAGAATTCTTGAACCATATGCAAGACGTCACATACGAACTAGTGCTATTCTATTGATTCTATTAGAATCAAACAGAAAGTTTGATTCTAGATTCAAATAGATTTGAATCTATTTATTGAATAGTGAAAAAGTCTTTTCTAAAATGACGTCTTGCATATGACTCATAGAAATAGTAGATAGACTAGCTAGAATCAAACTTTCACTGTTCTATCTACTATTGATTCTAGCTGGTCTAGAATCAATAGATTAGAATTCTAGAACCATATGCAAGACGTCACATACGAACTAGTGCTATTTCTATTGATTCTATTAGAATCAAACAGAAAGTTTGATTCTAGATTCAAATAGATTTGAATCTATTTATTGAATAGTGAAAAAGTCTTTTCTAAAATG
>NW_027065970.1:0-20121 GCF_032884065.1 Artemia franciscana
AAAACTTCGTATAAGAATTCTAGCAAATTCTCTTGGTGTTAAATTTCTCCTGAAAATTTCACCCCCTAGAAACTTCCCTCTCATTGGAAATTCTCCCCGTGAAAAATTTTACTAGCAGAAAATCTCCCCCACTCATAAAATGTATGTATACTTCCCTATAAAAGACTACGTAAGCAACAGACAAAAGGTATGACTTAGACATATTCCCAGGAGGATCGTGGTGTTACGGCAAAACTTCGTGTAAGAATTCTAGCAAATTCCCCTGGTGTAAAATTTGTCATGAGAAATTTACCCCCTAGTAACTTACCTGCCATGGGAAATTCTCCTCGTAAAAAATTTCACTTGCAGAAAATACTCCCGCATTCAAAAAATGTATGTATACTTCCCTGTAATAGGCTACGTAAGCGACGGGCAAATTTAATAACTTAGACCTATTCCCAGAAGGATCGTGGTATCTCGAAAGGTATAATTGTTCGGCCTTTCAACTATTCTGAACAAAAAAATACTTCTACTACTAACAAATTACCGCAGCACCAAGCCCTCTGAGGCCAACACGGCTAAGCTCAGTCCTCTTCCAATCGATATATTCAAAACTTCCCTCTTTACACTCTCCCAGAAAATTCCCATTTCATTTAAAGCTTTCTTTATGAAATCCTCCCACCCCAACCGTGGATGACCAGCTTTCTGCTTAGCCCTAGACCGCTGGTCAAAAAGGACAATCGTCGGTAATCTGTCATCCTTCATCCGCAAAGCGTGCCTTAGCCATCTTAACCTTTCTCTCATTAGAGCCATAGAAAGCAGGATGCTATCTCAAAATTTTGATTGGACTATTCAGATAAAAAAATTCTAGTTGTGGATTCCTTCCAGAATTCTTTTTGCATAGGCTACGAATCCACCTCAAAAATAGCCTACTTATATTTGAAGAAAGATCTGTTTTCACTCAAGTTAATTACCCTATTTATTTATCTGACGGTTCAATGAGAGCTGGGATGTTTTGACATTAAAATGCACTGTTGTGAATCATCTCCCTGTCTAAGTACGAAACAATCAGATAACTAATCGCCTCGCGGGTGATATGCTATTGAATATTTTAAACCCAACAAGGAACCAAATAATTGCACATGAAACGACAACAGTAGCTTGTTGTCATTTCCTAGGTTAATTGAAATTCATTTGTTTAGCCTGAAACTTTGTGAAATTTTTAATTTCCCAATGGTTTCTTGGGATTTCTGGCAAAAATAGGACGTTTATTAAGAATTAGATACATTTGTGAAGCCTTTTTTGGGAGATTTTACAGCATGCAATTATCCGGTCAAGTCACTGCCCAATTATTAATACGTTTTCTGTCCAACTTTTTACCCTCTTTGAAGTAATTAGCAATTGTACTGTTGTTGTTTTTTTTGTAAAGAGAGTTTGCTTTCCACGGCAAAATAGAATTATCCTTGATACTAGGGCGTTTATCCCCCCTTTTCAGGATAAAGTACAGCTTTTATGGATCAATTTTGGAAACTATTATTTTTCATTAAAATCTACGTTTTTGCATTAGGAGAACTACCCCCTGCAACACCCATATCGCACTGTTAACCCTAAAATTTCCCTTTCAGTGGGATATAATAGATTAATCACTGATTCTAAATCGCTATGAACACAACCTGAGCCTAAAACGTACTTTTGAGGCTCCAGTCTTCTTCCCCCCATCCGCTACAATACTACAAATTAAAGTTAATCTGTATTTTCCGATATACGTGCTTTTTGCATTACTAAATAAAAAATTGCTACTTTATATCTGCTGTTTCGAGGTTCCCCCCCCCCGAAAAAAAATTTCTTGCGTACGTGCCTGCTATATATATATATATATATATATAAATCCTCCCCATATTCCCCATGAATCCCCATATTTCTTCATGAAATCCTCCCACACCAACCGCGGATGAACAGCTTTCTGTTTAGCCCTAGACGGCCAGCCAAAAAGGACTGTATTTGGTAATAATTCATCCTTTTTCCACAAAGCGTGCCCTAGCCATCTTAACCTTTCTCTCATTACAGCCATAGAAAGCAGGATGCTATCTCAAATTTTGGATTGAAACATTCTGATAAAAAAAATTCTAGCTGTTAATTCCTTCCATATTTTTTTTTTGCATAGGCTACGATTCCAACTCAAACATAGGCTACTCTTGTAGCATACTTATATTTGAAGAAAGATCTGTTTTCACTTAAGTTGTGATCCTTTTTAAGATCATGAGGGATCCCAACGTGCGACAAATATTTTCGGGAAATCGAATTACAAGCTAGAAAAAAAAATTTCTTAGAAAAACAAGTTAGAAAAACAGTCCCCTCCCTCCAAAAATTTCTCCAACACAAAGACGTTTAAAGTATAAAACGTGTGAGATCCAACGTTTAATGTATAAAAAATTTTATGGTCAGGGGAAGTGGGATACGTGAGAGGATGTTTCTATGGGTGAATTTACCACAGGGAAGAGCATTTTCATGAAGAGTTGCTGGATTTTACAGCATTATTTAAAAAAAAAAACATTTTTGTTTACTTTTTAAGTAACCAAAAAAAAATCGGAGGGAATCTTCCACGCTCATTTTTCTCCCAAAGTCAACGGATAAAAATTTTGAGATAGCCATTTTGTTCCGCATAGTCGAAAACCATAATAACTATGTCTTTGGGGATGACTTACCATATCTACGTCTTTGGGGAGGGGCTGCAAGTTACAAACTTTGACCAATGTTTACATACAGTAATGGTTATTGGGAAGTGTACCGACATTTTCAGGGGATTTTTTTTGGTTTGGGTGTGGGGTTCAGGGGAGGGGGTTATATAGGAGGATCTTTCCTTGGAGGAATATTTCATTGGGGAAGAGAAATTCAATGAAAATGGCGCATTATTTTCTAGCATTACTATTAAAAAAAACAGCAATGAAAATATAAACATGAAAATTTTTTTTCAATTGAAAGTAAGGAGAAGCATTAAAACTTAAAACGAACAGAGATTATTACGCATATTAGGGGTTCTAAAAATACTTTACCACAAAGAGCGAGGTATTTAGGAGGAGATAAATACTTCGCTCTTTATGCTAAATTATTTTTAGTAATTTCAACTATTTATTCTACGGCCTTTCTGATTCAGGGGTAATTCTTAAAGAATTGGGACAAAACTTAAGATTTAGTGTGAAGAGCGAGGTATTAACGAGGGGACAAATCCCCTCATATATATATACAAAAATATAAGAATATAAAAGTTTGTTACGTAAGTTAATTTTTAAGTTACGTATATGTTTTACAAATAAAAACGTTCGTTAAAAATTAAAAGTTCTAGTTGCCTTTTTAAGTAACCGAAAAATTGGAGGGCAACTAGGCCTCCTTCCCCACCCCTCATTTCTCAAAATCGTCTGATCAAAACTAAGAGAAAGCCATTTAGCAAAAAAAAAAATTAATATGCAAATTATATTTTAATAATTTATGTATGGAGAGCCAAATTCAGACATGCATCAATTCAAAACTTTCAGAAATTAAATAAAAAAAAAATAAGTTTTTTGAAATGAAAGTAAGGAGCGACATTAAAACTTAAAACGAACAGAAATTACTCCGTATATGAAAGGGACTTTTCCTCCTCAACGCCCCGCTCTTTACGCTAAGGTTTCTTACTGTTTTAAAAAGTAGAGTTAAGAGAAAGGGTCAAACTTCAGCGTAAAGAGCGAGGCATTGAGGAGAAAAAGCCCTTTCATATGCGGAGTAATTTCTGTTCGTTTTAAGTTTTAATGTCGCTCCTTACTTACCGTTACAATAAACTTTTTTTTTTAATTTAATATTCAATGAGATCCCAGTGGTCGATTCTTCTCGGCGAGTTTATTTATATTTGGTTATATTGATGTTAATGATAGTCGAAGATCACCCCTTTTCACAATGTCAAGTCTATTGCGATCTTTTGATAACATTTGAGAAACACGACTAAATGCCGCTTCAACAAGATAAGACGTAGGAAAAGCAATAACGTAGAACTGCGCTTTATCCCAGAGCAAAGGGTACTTTGTAGCAATGTCGGTTGTTTTCCATATATTTTACTTTTCATCTTTGAATTTTGCATGCATTATTTCATCACTTTGTATTTCGTTGAGGGGCTCATGCAAAGATATGTCTATAAGGAGCAGCATTAAAACCTCGTTATACCTCACTCTTTCCGCTAAAGTATTTTTAGTAATTTCAACTATTTATTCTACGGCCTTTGTGTTTCAGAGGTCATTCTTAGGGAATTGGGACACAATCTAAGCTTTAGTGTAAAGAGCGAGGTATCGACGAGTGTTGAACCCCCTCATATACGCAATTAAAACATACGAATATAGAAGTTTGTTACGTAAGTTAATTCGTAAGTTACGTATATTTTTTACCAATGAAAACGTTTGTAAAAAATTAAAAGTTCTAGTTGCTTTTTTGAGTAGTCAAAAACTTGGAGGGCAACTAGGCCTTCTCCTTCGCTTCTTTTTTCTCAAAATCTTCCGATTAATTGCAATTAATTAATATGCAAATTTCGTTTTAATTATTTATGTGCGGAGAGCCAAGATCAAAAAATGCATTAATTCAAAAACGTCCAGAAATTAAATACAAAAAAACAAGTTTTTGTAACGGTAAGTAAGGATCGACATTAAAACTTAAAACGAACAGAAATTACTCCGTATATGAAAGGGACTTTTCCTCCTCAACGCCCCGCTCTTTACGCTAAGGTTTCTTACTGTTTTAAAAAGTAGAGTTAAGAGAAAGGGTCAAACTTCAGCGTAAAGAGCGAGGCATTGAGGAGAAAAAGCCCTTTCATATGCGGAGTAATTTCGGTTCGTTTTAAGTTTTAATGTCGCTCCTTACTTACCGTTACAATAAACTTTTTTTTAATTTAATATTCAATGAGATCCCAGTGGTCGATTCTTCTCGGCGAGTTTATTTATATTTGGTTCTATTGATGTTAATGATAGTCGAAGATCACCCCTTTTCACAATGTCAAGTCTATTGCGATCTTTCGATAACATTTGAGAAACACGACTAAATGCCGCTTCAACAAGATAAGACATAGGAAAAGCAAAGGGTACTTTGTAGCAATGTCGGTTGTTTTCCATATATTGTACTTTTCATCTTTGAATTTTGCATGCATTATTTCATCACTTTGTATTTCGTTGAGGGGCTCATGCAAAGATATGTCTATTTCGGCAACATTACTCACAACTTTCAATAGCAGGTGCTTTGACCAAACCCGAAATGCCACCCTAATATTTATTATTTCTTGATACATTACGCACAAACTTTATTCGTTATCTTTCCGGTCCTGTCGGTTTAAAACCATAACCTGTCATCGGATCTCAAAATGCAATTTAGAAGTCTATTAAAAGTTTAAAAAAAAACTTGGGTTGGTTTATTTTAACTTTAATACCATTTAAGGCTTGCTGGGGGGAGGGGTTGCAAAAAGAAACCTTAAAAAACAAATGTATTTTTAATACGTCTCTTGTGTTGGAGAAATTTTTTTGGGGGAGCAGGAAGGTCTAATCCCTTCATCCTCCTTTATGGGTTCAGTATATGAAAGGGGCTGTCTCCTCATCAACGCCCCCACTCCTTACGCTAAAATTTATCTCTTTGTCACAGTTGTACTTTTTAAAACAATAGAAAACTTTAGCATAAAGAGCGGGGCGTTGAGGAGGGGACAGCCCCTTTTATATACGGAGTCATTTCTATCCGTTTTAAGTTTTAATGCCGCTCCTTACTTTCACGGAAACAAACTTTTTTTATTTAATTTCTGAACGCATTTGAATTAATGTAGATTTTGATTTTGGCTCATCGTAACTGAATAATTAAAACGAAATTTGCATATTATTTTTGTATGGCTAAATTGTGTTTTCAAACTTTTGATCGGACAATTTTGATCAATAAGGGGCGGGGGAGGTGGCATAATTTCCCTCGAATTTTTTGGTTACTTAAAAAGTAACCAAAAATGTTTTTTTTTTTTCAAATAAAGCTGGAAAATCCAGCATCTCCTTTTTGGAAATGCGCTTCCCCGTGATAAATCCACCCCTTGGAAGGATCCTCCCACGTATCCCCCTCCACCCGACCATAAAATGTTTTATACATAAAATGTTGGATTTCACACGTTTTTATGCTTTAAACATCTTTTTGTGTTGGATAAACATTTTTTGGAGGGAGAGGGAGGGGACCTAGTCCTGGTTCCTGGGTTCGGTCTTGCTATCATTGATAGCCTATATTTTTATGGCACTTTGTATTAACCAAGTGACATATAGCAATAGCAAATTCTGTCGGTCTTTCGCGGTTTTGCTACTTTAGGCACTTCCAGGTAAGTTGGGACGATGAAATTTGGCAGACGTATCAGAGACCAGACCAGATTAAATTAGAAATAGTCGTTTTCCCCAATTTGACCATCTGGGGGGGGGAGTGGGGGCCGGTTAATTCGTAAAAAATAGAAAAAATGAAGTATTTTTAACTTACGAACGTGTGATGGGATCTTAATGAAATTTGATGTTTGGAAGGATATTGTGTCTCATAGCTCTTATTTTAAATCCTGACCAGATCCGGTGAAGTTGGGAGGAGTTGGAGGGGGGAACCTAAAATCTGGGAACACGCTTAGTGTGGAGGGTTCGGGATGAAACTTGGTGGGAAAAATAAGCAGAACTCCAAGATACGTTATTGACATAACCGGCACAGATCTGCTCTGTTTGGGTGAGTTGGGAGGGAGGGTTAATTCTAAAAAAAATAGAAAAAATGAGGTATTTTTTACTTACGAAGGAGTGATCGGATCTTAATGAAATTTGAAGTTTAGAAGGATATCGTGTCTCAGAGCTCTTATTTTAAATCCCGACTGGATCCGGTGACATTGGGGGGAATTGAGGGGGGAACTTAAAATCTTGCAAAACGCTTAGTGTGGAGGGATTGGGGTGAAACTTGGTGGGAAAAATAAGCACAAGTCCTAGAAACATGATTGACATAACCTAAATGGGCCCACTCTCTTTCGGGGAGCTGCGGGGGGGGGGAGGGTTAATTCTGAAAAATTAGAAAAATGAATTATTTTTAACTTACGAAGGAGTGATCGGATCTTAATGAAATTTTATATTTGGAAGGATATCATGTCTCAGAGATCTTATTTCACATTCTGACCGGATCCGGGGAAGGGGAAGTTGGGGGGCGGAACCTAAAATCTTTGAAAATGCTTAGAGTGGAGGGATCAGGATGAAACTTGGTGGGAAAAATAAGCACAAGTATTAAATACGGGATTGATATAACTGGGACGGATCTGCTCTCTTTGAGGGAGTTGGGGGGGGGGGGGAGATTTAATTCTAAAATATTAGAAAAAATGAGGTATTTTTAACTTACGAAAGAGTGATCGTATCTTAATGAAATTTCATATTTAGAAGGACCTTGAAACTCAAATTCTCTTATTTTATATCCCGACCGGATCCAGTGTCATTGGGGGGGGGGCGGAAATCTTGGAAAACGGTTAAAGCGGAGAGATCAGGATAAAACTTGGTGGAAAGAATATGCACAAGTTATAGATACGAGATTGACATAATTGGTACGGATACGTTCTCTTTGGGGGAGCTGGGGATTATTAATTTGGAAAAATTAGAAAAATTGAGGTATTTTTAACTGGATCTTAGTGAAATTTGATATTTAGAAGGAACTCATGTCCTAGAGCTCTTATTTCAAATCCTGACCAAATCTGTTGATATTAGGGGGAGACCGGAATTCTTGGAAAACGCTTATAAATGTCGTAGATACGTGACTGACGTGACCGGACTGGATCCACTCTCTTTGGGGGAGTTAGGTGGTGGGGTTCAGTGCTTTGGCGAGTTTGGTGCTTCTGGACATGCTAGGACGATGAAAATTGGTAGGCGCGTCAGGGAACAGTACAAATTGATTTGATTTCCTTGATTCCCCGATTCGGCCATATGGAGGCTGAAGGGAGGGGAAAAATTAGAAAAATTGAGGTATTTTTAACGTACGAGTAGGTGATAGGATCTTAATGAATTTTGATATTTAGGACCTCGTGACTCAGAGCTCTTATTTTAAATCCCAACCGGCATTAAGCCTCTGATTTTCCTTTTAAAACAATCTATTGATTCTTAGACTTTTGCTAGAGCTCATGCCATATGAGCTCTTGGCTCTTCCGACCTTGTCACAAGTGCCATATGAGCTCTTAGCTCTTGTTTTCATGTGTATCCCAAAATGACCAGTAAATTCAAGAAAAAATTTCAAGAGAATTCAAGAGATCCAATGAATTAAAATCGAATAGTTGCTGACGTCAAACCATGGCTAATCAAACAGTTCGTGGTAACGAACTGTAGTATGGAGTGACCCGGGTCAATAGTAGCCGAAACTAAAAAACTGAATTTTTATAACAATAGTTACATCAAAAGAATTGCATTTTAATGCTGATTTTAAATACATAAGTTTTATCAAGTTTAGACTTACCCATCAAAAGTTACGAGTTTGAGAAAATTTATAAAAATTTTGTTTATCCAAGCAGCCTATTATGCGCCCCCCCGCCCCAAAAAAAATTTCCTGAATCCACTATTTTTCCTCTAAAAATCCAATTTAAAATAACATATTTCTCAAATTTATCCAAAAATAATTAACCTTTCAAAAATTAATATGTATTGAGACAAAGAGCTGATGCATTGAGCAGTTTGAACGGTTTGTATTAAATAATGTATTAAATATAACCGGTTGTATTAAAATAAAGGCCAAACTCCTTACCACTTTAGACCATTTCCACTACCTAGGCCTATGTATGACGCATAATTGTCAAGATTCCCTTTTAATTGCAGGTATTTCTTTGTTCGCAAGTTTATCAAAGCACCTATTATGTGCCCCACCCCCCCAAAGAAAATCCTGGATCCACTATTTTCGCTCTGAAAATCCAATTTGAAATAACAAATTTCAAAACATTAAAATGTCTAATAACCAGACAAAGGGCCTGAGTCATAGATCTCAGCAAAGAATGTCTAAACGGGTTTTTTGGAAGTGACCGAGAAATAGCAAGGCTCTGACTTAGATACTGTATTATTGCGTAATATCTTTGTCAATAGGAGAAACTATATGACGAGTATTAGCTGAACTGATAGCTTTTGCTAAATTCAAAAATATGTAGCGCTGTATAAGCAAAACTATTCAGATTAATGACCTACTTGTTCAAAAAACAGAGACAATTCTAACAGTAGAAAAATCAAATTTCTAGGTGGTATAATAAAGTAGTTATTGTAGATTGAATGTCAAAAAGTGTGAAGAGTGAACAAAGTGACCGAGTACCGGTCGTCTTACCCTATATCCTGAAAGTTTCCAAATCTTGGAAACTTCATAAATTGAAATTGAGCAAAGTTATGACACTAAAAACGCTTTTTTCTTGTCATTTAAGTAGAAGATTTATTTCGCAAGGGTTTCACTTTTATAACACAAGCATTTTTAAGGGTGTGGACCAAATATTGAGATTTCCAACTGTCATCATCACTAACCAGCAATTCTACAGGATTTAATCCTTATTTCATTAGACAATGTGATTTAAGGTAATTTAAGGCAAACATTTTTAAGAGAGAGAAAGAGTAGAGTTAGATGCTCCAAAATACTTTCCCATGATATAGTTTAGACTCTAGACCCATCCCTAAAAGTTTCATTTTCCTAACCTAAACCTTTTTCAAGATAATACAAATTTATCTAAACTAGAATTTTACCAAACAGAAGTTTAACCTAATAATTTGTAATAATATATTGTTCAGGCTAGCCTTTGCAATCCCTACAAATTTTGACTCTTCACAATATAGCACTATTACAGGCTTAGCCTAACAAAAGAAAATAGCAAACTGCTTAATCTTAATAAAAAAAAAATCCAAAGGGCATTATATTTCTTCAATACAAAATATATTAATTTTTGTTTTCAGTAGAATACTAGTTAAGTATAAACCAGCAAATGTTTAAGAATTTTTTGAGGGGGGACAGCTGCCTAAAATTAACAAAATATTTCTGATAAGAACAAAAATATAACAAATTAAGCTAAACTAGGAAAATAGTTTTTTTCTCACTGAACAGTTACCATAACATATAATGTGTTGTAAGATTTTGCAGTACTTGTGCATTATAGCCACCACATTCAAGTTCTATTGAGAAGTTTAGTTTGGCTAATGTTAATGACATAAAATAAAATATGATGAATATATAAAACTTTATCAACAAAATTATGAAAACTACAACAAAGAATCCTGGAATTTGTAAATCAGCATCATATCTAAATATACTCTATCTTACATTGTGATAGATTGTTTTAACGCCCTACTGTACAGGGGTAAATATTTAAATTATCTATCATAGGCAATTATCTGAAGAGTAATCTATTAAAAGTCTCCTGAGCTAACTAGGGAAGTTTTTTCTTTCTTTTTTACTTGCTTTAGCATGTATCCAGTTCCTGATTGCCATATAAATTCCATATTCATAGTTAAATAACATAAGCCTTTGTATATAGACTATATCTTGTTGCTAATTTTTCTGGGCATAGAATGTTTGATTTGGTAAAGCCCTAGAGAAAGACCTGAAGAGAAAGAAACATAATAAAAAAAAAATCATGCTTCATAATTTTTAGAATAATAGCTGGTAACACATTTTATATTCAACTTTGCTCTACTTTACCCCTCAATCCTCCCAATATAAAAATGTATTGCTGAAATTTCCTATTTTTCATTTGTTTTGTCAATCAGTCTCTCTAACTTCATCCCATGTAGCTGTAAATTAAACAAATGTGACAAACAATAACTAGAAAAACAGGTGACAGGAGGTTAAATGCATTGAAAATATGAAATTTGAGCCATATTTCTGCACATTGGGAGGGGGATTGAGATAAAGCATAGCCTAACTTAATGATTTTCTCTTGCTATGTAGGGTAATTGGAAGGTCACTTGTATATCATGCTGTCCTTTTCAGTTTTAGTTGGATAGAAAAAATCCAAAGAAAGTCCCCTTTGAAAAGATAGGAGCCACAAAGTGAGATTGTATTTGTCAAAGCTTGGAGGTTTGTCCCTTCTGTCTGTTTAAACAAAACAGAATCTTAATTGAAGCTTTGTTCATTTCTATCTTAAGGGTGCACAACAATTATGATATAAGGTACTTTTCTTTATTCAATTGTCTTCTTTGTTGTCTAAAAGACTTTTTTTTAATCTAGATGTTTCATAAATTGCTCATTTTTACCAGAAGTTCATTTGACCTACTTTGAAATCCCTGGTCTTAAAATTACATTAGACTTTGTTAAAGCTAGGAGACATAGACCTTGTGTTTGTTTAAAGAAAGTGAATAAACATTAGTAATTTGTATTGCACTAAAGCCCTAGGGCCATCACAATCCCAAACAAAAAAGAAACTTCACTTTAGAATATTCAACATTGTCTAACATAACAAAAACAAAGAAAAAAAAAATTACAAAATTTTACTTCTGCACTCTACTGTCAACATGAGAAATTGTCCAAAATTTTAAAATCTTGCAAAACATTCATCCCTCATCACATTCACCAGCCATCTCTCATCAAACCTACACTTCATTTCTCATCTCACTCAATCCTACAAATGCATCAAATGACCCACTCTCTCATTAGTGCTTCCATAGATATGGTCAAAGTAAGAGCCATCATGCTTACATTTTATTATATCTAGAAGTTTTCTGTAGCTAAGTCAGTACTTAAATATTTCATAAACCTTTGTAAACAACCTTAAGATGGTAAAATAGGTTGGATTATCCAAATTTTTAGTTACCACAATATATTTCAATCATTATTGTAATATAAAGGGCAGCCAATAGTAAAGGACCTGAATAAATATTTTAAGGTAATTAAAAAGGTTTATTACTCAAAAACTTGATAAAACTAAAAGGGACTTCTTAATGATTGATTACTTTAAAATATCTACATTATACACAACAATAAACCTTTGCTATAAAGGGAAAGTCAGTAAGGCCCAAAAACTATTCAATACTAATTGTGCTTTGAGACAGTTTGCTAAATGTCTAAATGATTTTAGATAGTAATGAAGATAAAATGTGGGCAACTCAACACCAATATGCAAGTAAGTAAGTATGGCAGCAGTGACACATCAAGGTCTAAACTGGCAGTGCTAATTTCCACTTTGTGACCCTTTGGCCAAGAATTGCAATTAAGGGCCGGGGGCCAGAAACCTTGTGCTTTTGTACACCCTCCCTGCTTACCTTTTGCATATTTCTCCATTTGCCTATTTAGAGCTGGTTTAGATCTGTCTAACATCACTGACCCCCATTTAAAACAAATAAACAGGCAATACTAGGAATCAAACCTGTACCCCATGGACAAAGGATTTCTTACTAAGAGTGCTTTCCACTTAGCCAAGAACATTATTACGACCAGAGTAGAACTACTATTAAAAAAAAAATATTGAAAAAAAAAACCAAGATGGATTTACAGCCATTTTCACTAATCTTCAATGCACATTGTATTTTACTTAGACAAGTTATTGTAAGGCAGGTGTCAACAAAGCTCCAGTAGGGATTGCTTTACTTAAGATGCAAACTAGCATGGTGAATACTTAGCTGGTAAAAACCAAATACACTAGCAATGCCAGGAATTAAATTTGTACCCCTTGGACAAAGGATTCCCAAACCAGAGTGCCAACAACTTAGCAAGGAACACAAATGTGACCACAGAACTATTATTTGAAAAAAGAAATATTGAAAAAAACTCAATTCATGGTTGCTGCCATTTTCTCTACTGTCCCATAAACAATATATTTTATTTAGACAAATTAATTTTAAGACAGGTATCAACAAAACTCCATCAGGGATTGTATTTACTTAAGATACAACAAGCAATGTGATTGCATAGCTTTGTGATATTCTAGTCTTAAATAATGATAAAAAAGCAAATTTACATTTGCTATTTGTTTTCCAAACCATTTTATGCAAAACCATTTGCAACAGCAATCTGCCCATGGTTAGATTAGTGACTATCCAAAATGCTTTACAACAGAAGGGACACATTTCTTGCAAAGTAAATACTCAGCTTTAATGCTATTCTGTGTCATCTCTAAAAAATTAAACTGTATCAGGTGTATTTTGATATAAGATACTTTTAAGACTTTTAGCAAGGGGGCAGGCATTTCTTCACAATTTATACAATGTGTAAAAGAGCACCAGGGGGTGAGATTGAAAAAAAAAGCCTTCAGGGATGGGTCTAAAGGCTAAAGTATGTTCTGGGAAGGTCTGCTTACATGGAGTACAAAGAAACTTTTTTACAGCTTTCCTCAATCCACTTTATAAGGTTTTAAAGATATGCAAAGACATTTCCTAAATTTTGAAAAAAAATATTGATATGGCTTAAAATGCTACTCAAATAAAAGGAATTGCATTTTAAGAGCTAAAGCCAGAGTAAAAGAAACTGATAATAAAAAATTAAGGTAAATCTTGTTTTGTCAAAATTTCAATAGTATAGGTATAGACCTTTTGAGTAAGCAATTATCTAAGACTTAGAAATCAGAAAAGGGTTGACATAGAAGCCTGGCAGTACCTTCCCAGAGTGTTTTTGACCCTGGATTAATTACTGAGTTTCATTCTTGTAACCTATTCCCTTTCCAAGATAATGAAAATTAGCTAAACTAGAATTTTACGTATTTTTTGCTTTGGATTCAATACTGGAAGTTCTATTTTCCTGACTTAACCCATTTCTAAGATAGCAAACAGTAGCCAAACTAGAGTTTGACCTGAAAATTTATCCATGGCCCTATAGGGTAAGGCTGAAATGTAAAGAGTTCTGACAAAGATGCAACACATCTTGAAGCATCTAGTAAGAATAGTAATTGGATTAACAATGCTTTATAACCACTAGGGTCTTGCTTCATCAAGGTTTTATCTCTGAAGCCAAATTACCAAGCTAAGGTCAAGCCTAGGGCATCACAAGGATGAAACAAAGATTTCCAAGTATCTACATAAGTTTTCAAAAGCATATTCAAACTCTTGACTTCCTGTCTTAAGGCCTATGTGAATCAAATTGCAGAATATAACCCAATATTTATCCAAATAGCCCTAATACGAAAAAAACAAAATTAAACCTTACTTTTGCGTGGCTAGAATTCTATTTGTCAGCTTATAATTCTTATTTTATATAGACTTATTTACAGCCTACAAATTCTTCTTTTCGAAATCTATGCCTGAAAAGGTCAACCAACAATTATGAATGGTAGAACCCTACGGTTAAAAACAATGACAGTTCTGGTTAAATTAGAGTTCAACCAGTCAATTGTTTCACGCAAAATCACTTTTCATGACAACCTGGTTTGTCACTGTTTCACGCAAAAACAGCGGTTGAGCTCAACCACACCGAGTGGTTGAGCTCAACCACACCGAGTGGTTGAGCTCAAACAGTCTCTTTGGTTGACGCGAAAAAAGGCCTATACTAACCTTTCATTTAAAAAAGGATAGAAGCTTATGAGCACAACATTATTATAGCCTAGTGACTGCAATTGGCTGTACTAAATACTTTGAGACACAGCTTGTTAATTGCATTGCCTTATTGAACACTGAACTACTACAAACAACTCACAGTAAAATTATAGCAAACAGTATTACTGGCTTTCATATAAAGTGATTATACCACTGGATGCCTTTTTTTATGCCCTTTACAAATATAATAATTACTTCTACTGGAAATTCAGATTTAAGCACTTTTTGACATCTTAAAAATGACCTAAATATGGGGTATAAAAAGGCTCAGAAAATTGGTCTTGAACCTTAAATACCTTATAACATTGATCTCAAACTTACTGTTTCATTATAAATCAATTTTATTAATGTTATATAATCCACAAGCACTGATTTTAAGATATTAATTTGAATAAATTAATTTTTCTAATGTTTTAAGCATTTTTTTATTTCCATTATTTAAATTTCCATTTAAATAATTTTCCAAATTATAATAAATTTCCATTATTTACAGTTTCCTGGTCTTTCCTCGAGACTTAACGATTTCACATGTTTGTCCATTTAAAAAAATATTTAACATAGACTTGACGTCACTTGTCCTCAATAATCTTTATTTTTTCGGATTAGAAGGTGCAAGCCCACGGACAAGTAATCCTGAGTTGCGTTCGAATCACATTCCAAGTTGACTGAAACCAGCATTCTGACGTTTTATTTGTGATTCCGAGTTAACTTTTAGCGTTCGGTTTGTAAAAGTTGACTGAAAGTTAATGAAAAGTTGACTTTTAACAACTTTTACATTTTGTACGTTCGTCTCAAGTTAACTCGGAAAGAGGGCAAAAGTTTCAATTATAGGTAATCATGGAGTATGTGTTCAGATGGATCCAGGATGAAGGCACCACTTTTGTGCACCAGTGTGGTGAGTTATTGAGCCAGATTTTTTGTTGTTGGGTAGGTTGCACTAAAATAGACTTAGAAACTATGTTATTATCCTTGTTAAAACTGGCTTTTTTCTTGTGTGGGTGGGTGGGTTTTATCTTTTACTGGGTGGGGGGATAGGTAGATAATAAAATGGATAAGAAAAAACTTATAAAGTTATTGAAATATTAGTTAAAGTTACTGCAAAGCTACTTGAGCAATTATCTCAGAGCTGGGTATCCTAATACAATTTGTGTGGCCAGAAGTTTAATTGTTAGATTGCAAATTGTGATTTTCATTTGTCTTCTTTTAGTCATTCCATTCAAGATGCCTTGGATATTTTTTTTTTTATTGTGATGGATTGTCTTAATGCTCTGGAAAGGTAAAATATTTCAATTGCATAGGATAGGTAAATTCCAGTAGGCTAATCAATTTAAAGTCCTAAATTAGCAAGGGAAGCGTTTAGTTGACTAAAAAATCACTTATATACAGTGATTTTTTTTAATCACTGTATAATTGGAGTTCTTTGAACTCCAATTATACAGCCCTGTTTTTGGCCCCCTTTAGCCTGTATCCAGTTCCTGATTGCCATTTAGTCCAAATTGAATTTTTTCTGTTACTCATTTCTTGTCAATATTGCTAAGGGGTCATACTTAAGCACTAGAGAAGTATGCAGCTCTGCTTTACTTTAGCACCAACCCTCCTAATATGGAAATCTAAGGTTGAAATTGCATATTTCCTATTGATTCTGCCAATCTATACCTCAACCATAGTACCTGATAATTGAAGCAACTGTGGCAAAACAAGAACTGGAAAAATAAGTAGGCTAAAAGGTGGCAAAATACATTTAAAATTAAAATTTGGGCTATATATTAGCAAATTAGGCAGGTCGGGAGTAAATTTTTTGTTTTTTTCATATTTTGACTTAAAAATAAAGTGAATATACTACTTGATGCCTTTTTGTATGTTCTTTACAGATATAATTGATATAATTGCTTATGTATATATATATAATATAATAATATAATATAAGATATATAATTGATATAATATACAGATATAATTGCTTATCGGTGTGTTCCAGCTGAGGGTTTTTCAGTAACTGCAGTTACTGCATGGTAACTGCCCATTTTTAACTGCAGTAGAGCCAGTGGGAACAGCACAGTAACCTGACTAGCAGTAGCATCATTTTCAAATTAAATACACGTGTTCAAATTTAAGGGACAGTTTAATGCTGATTAGTATATTTTTTTTAATTCCTGCTGTTTCAGAGCATTTAGAGAGGTTCTAAGCCAACCATGGGCATTTGGCTGTCACAAATGATTTTGCTCAAATGAGTTGGTGAAAAATAAATAGAAAATATAAATTTTCTCTTTTTTTATTATTTCAAGACTAGAATATCACAAAGCTGAGCATTCACATAGCTTGATTGTATTTAAGCAAATACAATCCCTGATGGAGTTTTGTTGATACCTGTCTTAAATTGATTTGTGTAAATAAAATGGGCCTATAGCATTTATAGGACAGTAGTGGGACAACTATAGCAATTTTTTTCAAATAATTATTGTTCTCTGGTCAAATTTGTGTTCCTTGCTAAGTGGTAGGCACTTTGGGTTGGAACGCTTTGTCCAAGGTGTATAGGTTTAATTCCTGGCATTGCCAGTTTATTTGGTTTGGATAGGGGTTGGTGATATGACGTAACCTCAGCTAGAATTGGCCCAACTTTAAATGAGTACAGGTGGAAATCTAGGGACAGTTAGGAGGAAGGGCATGCAAGAGAATAGGCTGGCTGGTCCTTAGCTTCCTATTGCACTACCTGGCTAAAGGACCACCAGGTCTTTTACTGGCCTACTGACTTAGCCATGGAAACTTTCTTTCAAACCCATTAAATATAAGTAGAAATGAAGAATACCAGTGTGATGGTCCTTCAATTTCCCTGAAATGTGGATGTATGGACAAATTTGTGGGTCATGAGAGATAGCTTGTGAATGTAATGGGGGTGAATGTTCTGCAAGATTTAAAAATTTATGACAGTTGCTCAGGTTGGCAACTGAACACAGAAGTATAATTTTGTTATTTGTTTTTCTTTGTGGCTATTATGCTTATTTAATGTCAAGTATTTTAAAGTTAATCTCCTTTATTTTGTTTTTAATTGCCATGGCCCTAGGGCTTAAATACAATAAAACCTACTTATATTCATTGATTTTCTTTAAATAGATAGGAGTTCTGTGTGTCCTAGCTTCAGTAAATTTAAATGTAATTGTGAGACCAGGGATTACAAAGTAGGTGAAACTTGCAAATGGACCTCTGGTATCAATAAAAATTTGTAAGAAATGGATATCAATTTAAAGATTAAAAAAAAACTGTTAGAAAACAAAGAAGACTAATGAATAAACAAAAGTATCCCTTTACAACCATTTAATGAATTGTCACAAATATTGGTCACCCTTAAGATTGAAATGAACAAAGCTTCAATTATGAATCCATTTTCCTTTAAACAGACTGAAGGGGCAAACCTCCAAGCTTTGACAAATTCAATCTCAATTTTGGGCAATCTCACCTTTCCTTTTCAAAGGAAACTTTCTTTGGATGTTTCCAATCCAATTAAAAACAACAGGGACAGCATCAGGTACAAGTGATCTTCTACTTAGCCTACATACCAAAGGGAAAAACATGCATCTTTATACTATAATTTACCTCCAACCTGCCTAATGTGTAAATATATAGCCAAAATTATGTAGTTCCAATGTATTCTGTCACCTGTTACTTTTTCCGCCATTCTTGCTTTGTTGCAATTGCTTCAATTAACAGGGAGTTAAAGGTTGAGGGATAGATTGGCCGAATCAACAGGTAACATGTAACTTCAGCTATATATTTCTATATTAGGAGGGTTGGGGGTAAAGTAGAGCAGGACTGCATGTAAAATTATGTAAGCTATAATTATTGTGCAATTATAAAAATCGGTTTTCTTAACATATTTTTCTCTAGGCCTACAGGTCCTTTCTTTGGTTTATGCCACATCAAACATTGTATTCCCAGAGAAAAATAAGTAGCAACAAGCTATATATATACAAGCACATATTATTTATCAATGAGGACTCTAGTGCTTATCTGTGACCCCTCAGTAATATTGACAAGAAATGAGCAACAGACAAAATGAAATTTAAATGGCTATCAGAAACTGGATACAGGCTTAAGGGGGGTAAAAAAAAACAGGGCTGTATAATTGAAGTTCAAAAATAGGTGGTGAGTTTTTAGTGGAATAAATATTTCCCTAGCAAATTTCAACTATAGGTCATGAAAGGAGATTAATGTGAAGCTTGATCATTTTTAAACAATAATATGCACATAAAGAAAGAGAGTATAGCCTAGAGGGTTGTATACTCAACCATGCAGCTTGCCAAGACAATTTTAAGCTCCCATTATAAACTATGCACTCATAGCAGCAAATAGCAGCTACATCAGGCTAAAGGACCAATTACTACAACTTATCTTGAGGTTTTTGTGCAAGTCAACATGGGATTTGTGTTTTATTTTGGCGAGAATAGAACAAGAGCTAAGAGCTCATATGGCACTTGTGACGAGGTCGGAAGAGCCGAGAGCTCATATGGTACGAGGTCCGAAGAGCCAAGAGCTCATTTGGACGAGGTCGGAAGAGCCAAGAGCCAAGAGCTCATTTGGCACTTGTGAGAAGGTCAGAACCTAAAGTTAAACTTTATAGCACAAGATCCTTCTAAATATCAAATTTCATTAAGATCTGGTCACCCTTTCGTAAGTTACAAATACCTCAATTTTCAAAATTACCTCCCCCCTCCCAATTCCACCAAAGAGAGCAGATCCGGTCCAGTTATGTCAGTCACGTATCTTAGACAGGTTTCTATTCTTCCCATCCAGTTTCATCCTGATCTCACCGCTTTAAGTATTTTCTAAGATTTCCGGTCCCCCCAACTGCCCCCCCCCCAATTACGTTTGATCCGGTTGAGATTTAAAATAAGATATCAGAGTTACGAGGTCCTTCTAAATATGAAGTTTCATGAAGATCCGATCACTCCTTCGTAAGTTAAAAATACGTTATTTTTCTTATTTTTCAGAATTACCCCCCCCCCCCCCCGCAATTGAGCGGATCCGTTCCAATTATGTAAATTACGTATGCAAGACTTTTGCTTATTTTTCCAACCAAGTTTCATCCCAATCCTTCCAATCTAAGGGTTTCCCATCATTTTAGGTCTCCCCACCCCAAACTTCCCCCAATGTCACCAGATCCGGTCAGGATTTAAAATAAGAGCTTTGAGCCACGATATCCTTCTAAAAATCAAATTTCATGGAGATCCAATCACCCATTCGTAAGTTAAAAATACCTCATTTTTTCTAATTTTTCAGAATTAACCCCCCCCCAACTACCCAAAAGAGAGCGGATCCGTTCCGTTTATGTCAATCATCTATCTAGGACTTGTGTTTATTTTTCCCACCATGTTTCATCCCGATCCCTCCACTCTAAGTGTTTTCCAAGTTTTAGGTTTCCCCCTCCCAACTCCCCGCCCCCATCACCAGATCCGGTCGGGATTTAAAATAAGAGCTCTAAGACACGATATCCTTCTAAACATCAAATTTCATTGAGATCCGATCACCCGTTCGTAAGTTGAAAATACCTCATTTTTCTAATTTTTAAGACTTACTCCCCCCCTCCCAACTACCCCAAAGAGAGCAAATAAGTTCCGATTATGTCAATCATGTATCT
>NW_027065971.1:0-20109 GCF_032884065.1 Artemia franciscana
CGTCAGATCTAATAAGGTCTATTGAAAAAGATTGAGCTACCTAGATATTAGAAATAAGATAGCGAATACAAAGATTGAGGACAAGATTGAGGACAACAAGATCTAATAAGGTCTAAATAGGTCAATAAGGTCTTATAGCCACTGTACTTAAGTTCTGTTGACAAGTGAAGTCCCTAATAGGCTACCTTATCTAAGAAAACGTTTCAAACACAATAAAAAGATTTAAAAGATTTAAAAGGTCTAATAAGGGTTTCTGACGTCAGATCTAATAAGGTCTATTGAAAAAGATTGAGCTACCTAGATATTAGAAATAAGGTAGCGAATACAAAGATTGAGGACAAGATTGAGGACAACAAGATCTAATAAGGTCTAAATAGGTCAATAAGGTCTTATAGCCACTGTACTTAAGTTCTGTTGACAAGTGAAGTCCCTAATAGGCTACCTTATCTAAGAAAACGTTTCAAACACAATAAAAAGATTTAAAAGATTTTAAAGGTCTAATAAGGGTTTCTGACGTCAGATCTAATAAGGTCTATTGAAAAAGATTGAGCTACCTAGATATTAGAAATAAGGTAGCGAATACAAAGATTGAGGACAAGATTGAGGACAACAAGATCTAATAAGGTCTAAATAGGTCAATAAGGTCTTATAGCCACTGTACTTAAGTTCTGTTGACAAGTGAAGTCCCTAATAGGCTACCTTATCTAAGAAAACGTTTCAAACACAATAAAAAGATTTAAAAGATTTAAAAGGTCTAATAAGGGTTTCTGACGTCAGATCTAATAAGGTCTATTGAAAAAGATTGAGCTACCTAGATATTAGAAATAAGGTAGCGAATACAAAGATTGAGGACAAGATTGAGGACAACAAGATCTAATAAGGTCTAAATAGGTCAATAAGGTCTTATAGCCACTGTACTTAAGTTCTGTTGACAAGTGAAGTCCCTAATAGGCTACCTTATCTAAGAAAACGTTTCAAACACAATAAAAAGATTTAAAAGATTTAAAAGGTCTAATAAGGGTTTCTGACGTCAGATCTAATAAGGTCTATTGAAAAAGATTGAGCTACCTAGATATTAGAAATAAGGTAGCGAATACAAAGATTGAGGACAAGATTGAGGACAACAAGATCTAATAAGGTCTAAATAGGTCAATAAGGTCTTATAGCCACTGTACTTAAGTTCTGCTGACAAGTGAAGTCCCTAATAGGCTACCTTATCTAAGAAAACGTTTCAAACACAATAAAAAGATTTAAAAGATTTAAAAGGTCTAATAAGGGTTTCTGACGTCAGATCTAATAAGGTCTATTGAAAAAGGTTGAGCTACCTAGATATTAGAAATAAGGTAGCGAATACAAAGATTGAGGACAAGATTGAGGACAACAAGATCTAATAAGGTCTAAATAGGTCAATAAGGTCTTATAGCCACTGTACTTAAGTTCTGTTGACAAGTGAAGTCCCTAATAGGCTACCTTATCTAAGAAAACGTTTCAAGCACAATAAAAAGATTTAAAAGATTTAAAAGGTCTAATAAGGGTTTCTGACGTCAGATCTAATAAGGTCTATTGAAAAAGATTGAGCTACCTAGATATTAGAAATAAGGTAGCGAATACAAAGATTGAGGACAAGATTGAGGACAACAAGATCTAATAAGGTCTAAATAGGTCAATAAGGTCTTATAGCCACTGTACTTAAGTTCTGTTGACAAGTGAAGTCCCTAATAGGCTACCTTATCTAAGAAAACGTTTCAAACACAATAAAAACATTTAAAAGATTTAAAAGGTCTAATAAGGGTTTCTGACGTCAGATCTAATAAGGTCTATTGAAAAAGATTGAGCTACCTAGATATTAGAAATAAGGTAGCGAATACAAAGATTGAGGACAAGATTGAGGACAACAAGATCTAATAAGGTCTAAATAGGTCAATAAGGTCTTATAGCCACTGTACTTAAGTTCTGTTGACAAGTGAAGTCCCTAATAGGCTACCTTATCTAAGAAAACGTTTCAAACACAATAAAAAGATTTAAAACATTTAAAAGGTCTAATAAGGGTTTTTGACGTCAGATCTAATAAGGTCTATTGAAAAAGATTGAGCTACCTAGATATTAGAAATAAGGTAGCGAATACAAAGATTGAGGACAAGATTGAGGACAACAAGATCTAATAAGGTCTAAATAGGTCAATAAGGTCTTATAGCCACTGTACTTAAGTTCTGTTGACAAGTGAAGTCCCTAATAGGCTACCTTATCTAAGAAAACGTTTCAAACACAATAAAAAGATTTGAAAGATTTAAAAAGTCTAATAAGGGTTTCTGACGTCAGATCTAATAAGGTCTATTGAAAAAGATTGAGCTACCTAGATATTAGAAATAAGGTAGCGAATACAAAGATTGAGGACAAGATTGAGGACAACAAGATCTAATAAGGTCTAAATAGGTCAATAAGGTCTTATAGCCACTGTACTTAAGTTCTGTTGACAAGTGAAGTCCCTAATTGGCTACCTTATCTAAGAAAACGTTTCAAACACAATAAAAAGATTTAAAAGATTTAAAAGGTCTAATAAGGGTTTCTGACGTCAGATCTAATAAGGTCTATTGAAAAAGATTGAGCTACCTAGATATTAGAAAAAAGGTAGCGAATACAAAGATTGAGGACAAGATTGAGGACAACAAGATCTAATAAGGTCTAAATAGGTCAATAAGGTCTTATAGCCACTGTACTTAAGTTCTGTTGACAAGTGAAGTCCCTAATAGGCTACCTTATCTAAGAAAACATTTCAAACACAATAAAAAGATTTAAAAGATTTAAAAGGTCTAATAAGGGTTTCTGACATCAGATCTAATAAGGTCTATTGAAAAAGATTGAGCTACCTAGATATTAGAAATAAGGTAGCGAATACAAAGATTGAGGACAAGATTGAGGACAACAAGATCTAATAAGGTCTAAATAGGTCAATAAGGTCTTATAGCCACTGTACTTAAGTTCTGTTGACAAGTGAAGTCCCTAATAGGCTACCTTATCTAAGAAAACGTTTCAAACACAATAAAAAGATTTAAAAGATTTAAAAGGTCTAATAAGGGTTTCTGACGTCAGATCTAATAAGGTCTATTGAAAAATATTGAGCTACCTAGATATTAGAAATAAGGTAGCGAATACAAAGATTGAGGACAAGATTGAGGACAACAAGATCTAATAAGGTCTAAATAGGTTAATAAGGTCTTATAGCCACTGTACTTAAGTTCTGTTGACAAGTGAAGTCCCTAATAGGCTACCTTATCTAAGAAAACGTTTCAAACACAATAAAAAGATTTAAAAGATTTAAAAGGTCTAATAAGGGTTTCTGACGTCAGATCTAATAAGGTCTATTGAAAAATATTGAGCTACCTAGATATTAGAAATAAGGTAGTGAATACAAAGATTGAGGACAAGATTGAGGACAACAAGATCTAATAAGGTCTAAATAGGTCAATAAGGTCTTATAGCCACTGTACTTAAGTTCTGTTGACAAGTGAAGTCCCTAATAGGCTACCTATCTAAGAAAACGTTTCAAACACAATAAAAAGATTTAAAAGATTTAAAAGGTCTAATAAGGGTTTCTGACGTCAGAACTAATAAGGTCTATTGAAAAAGATTAAGCTACCTAGATATTAGAAATAAGGTAGCGAATACAAAGATTGAGGACAAGATTGAGGACAACAAGATCTAATAAGGTCTAAATAGGTCAATAAGGTCTTATAGCCACTGTACTTAAGTTCTGTTGACAAGTGAAGTCCCTAATAGGCTACCTTATCTAAGAAAACGTTTCAAACACAATAAAAAGATTTAAAAGATTTAAAAGGTCTAATAAGGGTTTCTGACGTCAGATCTAATAAGGTCTATTGAAAAAGATTGAGCTACCTAGATATTAGAAATAAGGTAGCGAATACAAAGATTGAGGACAAGATTGAGGACAACAAGATCTAATAAGGTCTAAATAGGTCAATAAGGTCTTATAGCCACTGTACTTAAGATCTGTTGACAAGTGAAGTCCCTAATAGGCTACCTTATCTAAGAAAACGTTTCAAACACAATAAAAAGATTTAAAAGATTTAAAAGGTCTAATAAGGGTTTCTGACGTCAGATCTAATAAGGTCTATTGAAAAAGATTGAGCTACCTAGATATTAGAAATAAGGTAGCGAATACAAAGATTGAGGACAAGATTGAGGACAACAAGATCTAATAAGGTTTAAATAGGTCAATAAGGTCTTATAGCCACTGTACTTAAGTTCTGTTGACAAGTGAAGTCCCTAATAGGCTACCTTATCTAAGAAAACGTTTCAAACACAATAAAAAGATTTAAAAGATTTAAAAGGTCTAATAAGGGTTTCTGACGTCAGATCTAATAAGGTCTATTGAAAAAGATTGAGCTACCTAGATATTAGAAATAAGGTAGCGAATACAAAGATTGAGGACAAGATTGAGGACAACAAGATCTAATAAGGTCTAAATAGGTCAATAAGGTCTTATAGCCACTGTACTTAAGTTCTGTTGACAAGTGCAGTCCCTAATAGGCTACCTTATCTAAGAAAACATTTCAAACACAATAAAAAGATTTAAAAGATTTAAAAGGTCTAATAAGGGTTTCTGACGTCAGATCTAATAAGGTCTATTGAAAAAGATTGAGCTACCTAGATATTAGAAATAAGGTGGCGAATACAAAGATTGAGGACAAGATTGAGGACAACAAGATCTAATAAGGTCTAAATAGGTCAATAAGGTCTTATAGCCACTGTACTTAAGTTCTGTTGACAAGTGAAGTCCCTAATAGGCTACCTTATCTAAGAAAACGTTTCAAATACAATAAAAAGATTTAAAAGATTTAAAAGGTCTAATAAGGGTTTCTGACGTCAGATCTAATAAGGTCTATTGAAAAAGATTGAGCTACCTAGATATTAGAAATAAGGTAGCGAATACAAAGATTGAGGACAAGATTGAGGACAACAAGATCTAATAAGGTCTAAATAGGTCAATAAGGTCTTATAGCCACTGTACTTAAGTTCTGTTGACAATTGAAGTCCCCAATAGGCTACCTTATCTAAGAAAACGTTTCAAACACAATAAAAAGATTTAAAAGATTTAAAAGGTCTAATAAGGGTTTCTGACGTCAGATCTAATAAGGTCTATTAAAAAAGATTGAGCTACCTAGATATTAGAAATAAGGTAGCGAATACAAAGATTGAGGACAAGATTGAGGACAACAAGATCTAATAAGGTCTAAATAGGTCAATAAGGTCTTATAGCCACTGTACTTAAGTTCTGTTGACAAGTGAAGTCCCTAATAGGCTACCTTATCTAAGAAAACATTTCAAACACAATAAAAAGATTTAAAAGATTTAAAAGGTCTAATAAGGGTTTCTGACGTCAGATCTAATAAGGTCTATTGAAAAAGATTGAGCTACCTAGATATTAGAAATAAGGTGGCGAATACAAAGATTGAGGACAAGATTGAGGACAACAAGATCTAATAAGGTCTAAATAGGTCAATAAGGTCTTATAGCCACTGTACTTAAGTTCTGTTGACAAGTGAAGTCCCTAATAGGCTACCTTATCTAAGAAAACGTTTCAAACACAATAAAAAGATTTAAAAGATTTAAAAGGTCTAATAAGGGTTTCTGACGTCAGATCTAATAAGGTCTATTGAAAAAGATTGAGCTACCTAGATATTAGAAATAAGGTAGCGAATACAAAGATTGAGGACAAGATTGAGGACAACAAGATCTAATAAGGTCTAAATAGGTCAATAAGGTCTTATAGCCACTGTACTTAAGTTCTGTTGACAATTGAAGTCCCCAATAGGCTACCTTATCTAAGAAAACGTTTCAAACACAATAAAAAGATTTAAAAGATTTAAAAGGTCTAATAAGGGTTTCTGACGTCAGATCTAATAAGGTCTATTGAAAAAGATTGAGCTACCTAGATATTAGAAATAAGGTAGCGAATACAAAGATTGAGGACAAGATTGAGGACAACAAGATCTAATAAGGTCTAAATAGGTCAATAAGGTCTTATAGCCACTGTACTTAAGTTCTGTTGACAAGTGAAGTCCCTAATAGGCTACCTTATCTAAGAAAACATTTCAAACACAATAAAAAGATTTAAAAGATTTAAAAGGTCTAATAAGGGTTTCTGACGTCAGATCTAATAAGGTCTATTGAAAAAGATTGAGCTACCTAGATATTAGAAATAAGGTAGCGAATACAAAGATTGAGGACAAGATTGAGGACAACAAGATCTAATAAGGTCTAAATAGGTCAATAAGGTCTTATAGCCACTGTACTTAAGTTCTGTTGACAAGTGAAGTCCCTAATAGGCTACCTTATCTAAGAAAACGTTTCAAACACAATAAAAAGATTTAAAAGATTTAAAAGGTCTAATAAGGGATTCTGACGTCAGATCTAATAAGGTCTATTGAAAAAGATTGAGCTACCTAGATATTAAAAATAATGTAGCAAATACAAAGATTGAGGACAAGATTGAGGACAACAAGATCTAATAAGGTCTAAATAGGTCAATAAGGTCTTATAGCCACTGTACTTAAGTTCTGTTGACAAGTGAAGTCCCTAATAGGCTACCTTATCTAAGAAAACGTTTCAAACACAATAAAAAGATTTAAAAGATTTAAAAGGTCTAATAAGGGTTTCTGACGTCAGATCTAATAAGGTCTATTGAAAAAGATTGAGCTACCAAGATATTAGAAATAAGGTAGCGAATACAAAGATTGAGGACAAGACTGAGGACAACAAGATCTAATAAGGTCTAAATAGGTCAATAAGGTCTTATAGCCACTGTACTTAAGTTCTGTTGACAAGTGAAGTCCCCAATAGGCTACCTTATCTAAGAAAACGTTTCAAACACAATAAAAAGATTTAAAAGATTTAAAAGGTCTAATAAGGGTTTCTGACGTCAGTTCTAATAAGGTCTATTGAAAAAGATTGAGCTACCTAGATATTAGAAATAAGGTAGCGAATACAAAGATTGAGGACAAGATTGAGGACAACAAGATCTAATATGGTCTAAATAGGTCAATAAGGTCTTATAGCCACTGTACTTAAGTTCTGTTGACAAGTGAAGTCCCTAATAGGCTACCTTATCTAAGAAAACGTTTCAAACACAATAAAAAGATTTAAAAGATTTAAAAGGTCTAATAAGGGTTTCTGACGTCAGATCTAATAAGGTCTATTGAAAAAGATTGAGCTACCTAGATATTAGAAATAAGGTAGCGAATACAAAGATTGAGGACAAGATTGAGAACAACAAGATCTAATAAGGTCTAAATAGGTCAATAAGGTCTTATAGCCACTGTACTTAAGTTCTGTTGACAAGTGAAGTCCCTAATAGGCTACCTTATCTAAGAAAACGTTTCAAACACAATAAAAAGATTTAAAAGATTTAAAAGGTCTAATAAGGGTTTCTGACGTCAGATCTAATAAGGTCTATTGAAAAAGATTGAGCTACCTAGATATTAGAAATAAGTAGCGAATACAAAGATTGAGGACAAGATTGAGGACAACAAGATCTAATAAGGTCTAAATAGGTCATTAAGGTCTTATAGCCACTGTACTTAAGTTCTGTTGACAAGTGAAGTCCCTAATAGGCTACCTTATCTAAGAAAACGTTTCAAACACAATAAAAAGATTTAAAAGATTTAAAAGGTCTAATAAGGGTTTCTGACGTCAAATCTAATAAGGTCTATTGAAAAAGATTGAGCTATCTAGATATTATAGATTCAAGATTCAAATAGACCTTATTAGATCTGACGTCAGAAACCCTTATTAGACCTTTTAAATCTTTTAAATCTTTTTATTGTGTTTGAAACGTTTTCTTAGATAAGGTAGCCTATTAGGGACTTCACTTGTCAACAGAACTTAAGTACAGTGGCTATAAGACCTTATTGACCTATTTAGACCTTATTTGATCTTGTTGTCCTCAATCTTGTCCTCAATCTTTGTATTCGAATATATTAGATCTTGTTGTCCTCAATCTTGTCCTCAATCTTTGTATTCGCTACCTTATTTCTAATATCTAGGTAGCTCAATCTTTTTCAATAGACCTTATTTGATCTGACGTCAGAAACCCTTATTAGACCTTTTAAATCTTTTAAATCTTTTTATTGTGTATGAAACGTTTTCTTAGATAAGGTAGCCTATTAGGGACTTCACTTGTCAACAGAACTTAAGTACAGTGGTTATAAGACCTTATTGACCTATTTAGACCTTATTAGATCTTGTTGTCCTCAATCTTGTCCTCAATCTTTGTATTCGCTACCTTATTTCTAATATCTAGGTAGCTCAATCTTTTTCAATAGACCTTATTAGATCTGACGTCAGAAACCCTTATTAGACCTTTTAAATCTTTTAAATCTTTTTATTGTGTTTGAAACGTTTTCTTAGATAAGGTAGCCTATTAGGGACTTCACTTGTCAACAGAAATTAAGTACAGTGGCTATAAGACCTTATTGACCTATTTAGACCTTATTAGATCTTGTTGTCCTCAACCTTGTCCTCAATCTTTGTATTCGCTACCTTATTTCTAATATCTAGGTAGCTCAATCTTTTTCAATAGACCTTATTAGATCTGGCGTCAGAAACCCTTATTAGACCTTTTAAATCTCTTAAATCTTTTTATTGTGTTTGAAACGTTTTCTTAGATAAGGTAGCCTATTGGGGACTTCACTTGTCAACAGAACTTAAGTACAGTGGCTATAAGACCTTATTGACCTATTTAGACCTTATTAGATCTTGTTGTCCTCAATCTTGTCTAATAAGGGTTTCTGACGTCAGATCTAATAAGGTCTATTGAAAACGGTTGAGCTACCTAGATATTAGAAATAAGGTAGCGAATACAAAGATTGAGGACAAGATTGAGGACAACAAGATCTAATAAGGTCTAAATAGGTCAATAAGGTCTTATAGCCACTGTACTTAAGTTCTGTTGACAAGTGAAGTCCCTAATAGGCTACCTTATCTAAGAAAACGTTTCAAACACAATAAAAAGATTTAAAAGATTTAAAAGGTCTAATAAGGGTTTCTGACGTCAGATCTAATAAGGTCTATTGAAAAAGATTGAGTTACCTAGATATTAGAAATAAGGTAGCGAATACAAAGATTGAGGACAAGATTGGGACAACAAGATCTAGTAAGGTCTAAATAGGTCAATAAGGTCTTATAGCCTCTGTACTTAAGTTCTGTTGACAAGTGAAGTCCCTAATAGGCTACCTTATCTAAGAAAACGTTTCAAACACAATAAAAAGATTTAAAAGATTTAAAAGGTCTAATAAGGGTTTCTGACGTCAGATCTAATAAGGTCTATTGAAAAAGATTGAGCTACCTAGATATTAGAAATAAGGTAGCGAATACAAAGATTGAGGACAATATTGAGGACAACAAGATCTAATAAGGTCTAAATAGGTCAATAAGGTCTTATAGCCACTGTACTTAAGTTCTGTTGACAAGTGAAGTCCCTAATAGGCTACCTTATCTAAGAAAACGTTTCAAACACAATAAAAAGATTTAAAAGATTTGAAAGGTCTAATAAGGGTTTCTGACGTCAGATCTAATAAGGTCTATTGAAAAAGATTGAGCTACCTAGATATTAGAAATAAGGTAGCGAATACAAAGATTGAGGACAAGACTGAGGACAACAAGATCTAATAAGGTCTAAATAGGTCAATAAGGTCTTATAGCCACTGTACTTAAGTTCTGTTGACAAGTGAAGTCCCCAATAGGCTACCTTATCTAAGAAAACGTTTCAAACACAATAAAAAGATTTAAGAGATTTAAAAGGTCTAATAAGGGTTTCTGACGCCAGATCTAATAAGGTCTATTGAAAAAGATTGAGCTACCTAGATATTAGAAATAAGGTAGCGAATACAAAGATTGAGGACAAGATTGAGGACAACAAGATCTAATAAGGTCTAAATAGGTCAATAAGGTCTTATAGCCACTGTATTTAAGTTCTGTTGACAAGTGAAGTCCCTAATAGGCTACCTTATCTAAGAAAACGTTTCAAACACAATAAAAGATTTAAAAGATTTAAAAGGTCTAATAAGGGTTTCTGACGTCAGATCTAATAAGGTCTATTGAAAAAGATTGAGCTACCTAGATATTAGAAATAAGGTAGCGAATACAAAGATTGAGGACAAGATTGAGGACAACAAGATCTAATAAGGTCTAAATAGGTCAATAAGGTCTTATAGCCACTGTACTTAAGTTCTGTTGACAAGTGAAGTCCCTAATAGGCTACCTTATCTAAGAAAACGTTTCATACACAATAAAAGATTTAAAAGATTTAAAAGGTCTAATAAGGGTTTCTGACGTCAGATCAAATAAGGTCTATTGAAAAAGATTGAGCTACCTAGATATTAGAAATAAGGTAGCGAATACAAAGATTGAGGACAAGATTGAGGACAACAAGATCTAATAAGGTCTAAATAGGTCAATAAGGTCTTATAGCCACTGTACTTAAGTTCTGTTGACAAGTGAAGTCCCTAATAGGCTACCTTATCTAAGAAAACGTTTCAAACACAATAAAAAGATTTAAAGGATTTAAAAGGTCTAATAAGGGTTTCTGACGTCAGATCTAATAAGGTCTATTGAAAAAGATTGAGCTACCTAGATATTAGAAATAAGGTAGCGAATACAAAGATTGAGGAAATGATTGAGGACAACATGATCTAATAAGGTCTAAATAGGTCAATAAGGTCTTATAGCCACTGTACTTAAGTTCTGTTGACAAGTGAAGTCCCTAATAGGCTACCTTATCTAAGAAAACGTTTCAAACACAATAAAAAGATTTAAAAGATTTAAAAGGTCTAATAAGGGTTTCTGACGTCAGATCTAATAAGGTCTATTGAAAAAGATTGAGCTACCTAGATATTAGAAATAAGGTAGCGAATACAAAGATTGAGGACAAGATTGAGGACAACAAGATCTAATAATGTCTAAATAGGTCAATAAGGTCTTATAGCCACTGTACTTAAGTTCTGTTGACAAGTGAAGTCCCTAATAGGCTACCTTATCTAAGAAAACGTTTCAAACACAATAAAAAAATTTTAAAAGATTTAAAAGGTCTAATAAGGGTTTCTGACGTCAGATCTAATAAGGTCTATTGAAAAAGATTGAGCTACCTAGATATTAGAAATAAGGTAGCGAATACAAAGATTGAGGACAAGATTGAGGACAACAAGATCTAATAAGGTCTAAATAGCTCAATAAGGTCTTATAGCCACTGTACTTAAGTTCTGTTGACAAGTGAAGTCCCTAATAGGCTACCTTATCTAAGAAAACGTTTCAAACACAATAAAAAGATTTAAAAGATTTAAAAGGTCTAATAAGGGTTTCTGACGTCAGATCTAATAAGGTCTATTGAAAAAGATTGAGCTACCTAGATATTAGAAATAAGGTAGCGAATACAAAGATTGAGGACAACAAGATCTAAAAGGTCTAAATAGGTCAATCAGGTCTTATAGCCACTGTACTTAAGTTCTGTTGACAAGTGAAGTCCCTAATAGGCTACCTTATCTAAGAAAACATTTCAAACACAATAAAAAGATTTAAAAGATTTAAAAGGTCTAATAAGGGTTTCTGACGTCAGATCTAATAAGGTCTATTGAAAAAGATTGAGCTACCTAGATATTAGAAATAGGGTAGCGAATACAAAGATTGAGGACAAGATTGAGGACAACAAGATCTAATAATGTCTAAATAGGTCAATAAGGTCTTATAGCCACTGTACTTAAGTTCTGTTGACAAGTGAAGTCCCTAATAGGCTACCTTATCTAAGAAAACGTTTCAAACACAATAAAAAGATTTAAAAGATTTAAAAGGTCTAATAAGGGTTTCTGACGTCAGATCTAATAAGGTCTATTGAAAAAGATTGAGCTACCTAGATATTAGAAATAAGGTAGCGAAAACAAAGATTGAGGACAAGATTGAGGACAACAAGATCTAATAATGTCTAAATAGGTCAATAAGGTCTTATAGCCACTGTACTTAAGTTCTGTTGACAAGTGAAGTCCAAAATAGGCTACCTTATCTAAGAAAACGTTTCAAACACAATAAAAAGATTTAAAAGATTTAAAAGGTCTAATAAGGGTTTCTGACGTCAGATCTAATAAGGTCTATTGAAAAAGATTGAGCTACCTAGATATTAGAAATAAGGTAGCGAATACAAAGATTGAGGACAAGATTGAGGACAACAAGATCTAATAAGGTCTAAATAGCTCAATAAGGTCTTATAGCCACTGTACTTAAGTTCTGTTGACAAGTGAAGTCCCTAATAGGCTACCTTATCTAAGAAAACGTTTCAAACACAATAAAAAGATTTAAAAGATTTAAAAGGTCTAATAAGGGTTTCTGACGTCAGATCTAATAAGGTCTATTGAAAAAGATTGAGCTACCTAGATATTAGAAATAAGGTAGCGAATACAAAGATTGAGGACAACAAGATCTAAAAGGTCTAAATAGGTCAATAAGGTCTTATAGCCACTGTACTTAAGTTCTGTTGACAAGTGAAGTCCCTAATAGGCTAACTGATCTAAGAAAACGTTTCAAACACAATAAAAAGATTTAAAAGATTTAAAAGGTCTAATAAGGGTTTCTGACGTCAGATCTAATAAGGTCTATTGAAAAAGATTGAGCTACCTAGATATTAGAAATAAGGTAGTGAATACAAAGATTGAGAACAAGATTGAGGACAACAAGATCTAATAAGGTCTAAATAGGTCAATAAGGTCCTATAGCCACTGTACTTAAGTTCTGTTGACAAGTGAAGTCCCTAATAGGCTACCTTATCTAAGAAAACGTTTCAAACACAATAAATAGATTCAAAAGATTTAAAAGGTCTAATAAGGGTTTCTGACGTCAGATCTAATAAGGTCTATTGAAAAAGATTGAGCTACCTAGATATTAGAAATAAGGTAGCGAATACAAAGATTGAGGACAAGATTGAGGACAACAAGATCTAATAATGTCTAAATAGGTCAATAAGGTCTTATAGCCACTGTACTTAAGTTCTGTTGACAAGTGAAGTCCCTAATAGGCTACCTTATCTAAGAAAACGTTTCACACACAATAAAAAGATTTAAAAGATTTAAAAGGTCTAATAAGGGTTTCTGACGTCAGATCTAATAAGGTCTATTGAAAAAGATTGAGCTACCTAGATATTAGAAATAAGGTAGCGAATACAAAGATTGAGGACAAGATTGAGGACAACAAGATCTAATAAGGTCTAAATAGCTCAATAAGGTCTTATAGCCACTGTACTTAAGTTCTGTTGACAAGTGAAGTCCCTAATAGGCTACCTTATCTAAGAAAACGTTTCAAACACAATAAAAAGATTTAAAAGATTTAAAAGGTCTAATAAGGGTTTCTGACGTCAGATCTAATAAGGTCTATTGAAAAAGATTGAGCTACCTAGATATTAGAAATAAGGTAGCGAATACAAAGATTGAGGACAACAAGATCTAAAAGGTCTAAATAGGTCAATAAGGTCTTATAGCCACTGTACTTAAGTTCTGTTGACAAGTGAAGTCCCTAATAGGCTACCTTATCTAAGAAAACATTTCAAACACAATAAAAAGATTTAAAAGATTTAAAAGGTCTAATAAGGGTTTCTGACGTCAGATCTAATAAGGTCTATTGAAAAAGATTGAGCTACCTAGATATTAGAAATAAGGTAGCGAATACAAAGATTGAGGACAAGATTGAGGACAACAAGATCTAATAAGGTCTAAATAGGTCAATAAGGTCTTATAGCCACTGTACTTAAGTTCTGTTGACAAGTGAAGTCCCTAATAGGCTACCTTATCTAAGAAAACGTTTCAAATACAATAAAAAGATTTAAAAGATTTAAAAGGTCTAATAAGGGTTTCTGACGTCAGATCTAATAAGGTCTATTGAAAAAGATTGAGCTACCTAGATATTAGAAATAAGGTAGCGAATACAAAGATTGAGGACAAGATTGAGGACAACAAGATCTAATAAGGTCTAAATAGGTCAATAAGGTCTTATAGCCACTGTACTTAAGTTCTGTTGACAAGTGAAGTCCCTAATAGGCTACCTTATCTAAGAAAACGTTTCAAACACAATAAAAAGATTTAAAAGATTTAAAAGGTCTAATAAGGGTTTCTGACGTCAGATCTAATAAGGGTCTATTGAAAAAGATTGAGCTACCTAGATATTAGAAATAAGGTAGCGAATACAAAGATTGAGGACAAGATTGAGGACAACAAGATCTAGTAAGGTCTAAATAGGTCAATAAGGTCTTATAGCCACTGTACTTAAGTTCTGTTGACAAGTGAAGTCCCTAATAGGCTACCTTATCTAAGAAAACGTTTCAAACACAATAAAAAGATTTAAAAGATTTAAAAGGTCTAATAAGGGTTTCTGACGTCAGATCTAATAAGGTCTATTGAAAAAGATTGAGCTACCTAGATATTAGAAATAAGGTAGCGAATACAAAGATTGAGGACAATATTGAGGACAACAAGATCTAATAAGGTCTAAATAGGTCAATAAGGTCTTATAGCCACTGTACTTAAGTTCTGTTGACAAGTGAAGTCCCTAATAGGCTACCTTATCTAAGAAAAACGTTTCAAACACAATAAAAAGATTTAAAAGATTTGAAAGGTCTAATAAGGGTTTCTGACGTCAGATCTAATAAGGTCTATTGAAAAAGATTGAGCTACCTAGATATTAGAAATAAGATAGGGAATACAAAGATTGAGGACAAGATTGAGGACAACAAGATCTAATAAGGTCTAAATAGGTCAATAAGGTCTTATAGCCACTGTACTTAAGTTCTGTTGACAAGTGAAGTCCCTAATAGGCTACCTTATCTAAGAAAACGTTTCAAACACAATAAAAAGATCCGCAGTTATTAGTGATGGTGCTTCTGACGCGTGACGTAAATTATCGAGTATTTTCGCCTCAGTAAAGTGAGGGGATGCAATTTTGCTGCTCTTTTTTTGCAACGTCCGTATCTGTGTGTGTTTTTTTTTTTTAGTTATTGTCCTATTTTTCCTTTTCTCTATTTACTATATTATTTACTCCTTTTTTGCTTTCTTTTGCAATGTGCGTATCTATGTTTTTTTTTATATATTTATTTTCTTATATTTCTCTCTTTCCATGTTATTTACTCTTTTCTTTACTTTTTTACTTGTAAATATTTTTCCGTTCCAGAGCGAAAATTCAAGTTCGTGCCTTCGCCTTATGAATTTGCTGTCATTGGGATGTCTACGTCGCCCGTGTTCACTCGACTACAGCGTGGTCTCTATTCATCACCTATATTGGTAAGTAGTAATGTATGAAATTGAGTTTTCATCGAGGACTGACGCTAATCTCACGAAAAGGAAATTAGATGAATATGAAAGTCGTAGAGTAAATTTTAATGAAATTTTGAATAACCCGATAGGAAGAACACCGAATATGAATTTTGATGAAAATTTAGATAATATGATTGATAGTAATTTTGTGGAGGAGTTTGGGCTATGGAATGTTGGGGCTCGGTGGGAGGATGTCCTCCGGGTTGTGCATTTGAATGCTCAAGGGCTGAATTCTTCCCTGGATGATATACAGCTTATATGTAAGAATTCTCGCCCTGGAATTATTGGATTATGTGAAACTTTTTTAAATGAAAAGAACCAGCTACTTATGGATATACCCGGATATAATTCAATATTTCTAAATAGAAAGATAGCAAAAAAGGGGGGGCTAGGATTTTATGTATTGAGTAATCTGGCAGTTGTAAGAAGAGATGATCTGTCTATAAACATTGAACGGGTATTTGAATCTCTGTTCATAGAATTGGCTACTAGCTCCAATGAAAAGATAATAATTGGCGAAATATACAGATCTCCAAGCGGATCAATGAAACAATTTATGGAAATATTAGAGATTGTTCTTGGGAAAGTATTGTCTGAAAAGGCAGAAATAATTTTAATGGGTGATTTTAACGCTGACATGATGGATATGTCATCGAGTCAGGCTTGTGATATACTGGCACTAGTAATCTCGTCTGGGTTAACTCCCTGTATAAATATCCCTACACGAATTTCAAACCAATCTGCAACCTTAATTGACAATGTGTTCTCATCTATACATTCTGTAAAAAATGAAGTGCTACTATCAGATACATCGGATCATTTTCCAGTAGGAGTTTTACTTCCACTCCCCCGGTCTGCCCGCCGAATAGTCCCTGATAATAAACCAAGATTCCGATATACACCAGCAAACATCGAAAAGCTCAAAGATGATTTATTCACTACGTCATGGGAGTTTACAATACCTGAGAGGGTGAGCTTAGAAAATTATAATAAGGCTTTTGATTTTTTTATGAAACAGTAAAGAAGAAATTTATCCACCATTGCCGAACACCCCAACCAAGTCTTTCTAAGAGATCAACACCCATAGCCCCATGGACTACAGCTGGAATACTAAAGTCAATAAAGAGAAAACAGAACCTTTGGAAAGAGTATAGGAACAGACCAAGTGAAGCTAAATTAGAGACTTTTAAACTATACCGGAAAATGCTTAAAACTCTGATTCGAAAAGCTAAAATTACATATTTTTCCCGAAGGTTTGCGGATTGCGGCAAAAATATTAAGAAAACTTGGGATGTAATTAAGGAAGTTACGCAACCATCGGCAAGACCTAGAAAGCTCCCTAAATCACTTAGTGTTCAGAATCAGCTTTTCTTGGATGAAGACCAAGTACGACATCAGATGACTAAATTTTTTGCTGAGGTTGGGAAAACAACGGCGTTAGGTGTGGTTCCTTCTTCAAGTTCTAGAACTTGGAAGCAGTTCCTCGGTCCTTCCTGTGTAAAGTCAATGGTTCTTGAGTCAGTTACGGAGCAGGAACTGATAACAATAATTTCGTCATTGAAAAATTCTTCATCTGGATTCGACCAAATTCCGGCCAAATTAATCAAACAGATTCTTCCCTCAATTATTACACCACTGTGCCACTTAGTTAACCAGTCATTCAAGCTCGGAATATTCCCTCAGCGTCTCAAGTTGGCACGAGTGATAGCACTATTTAAAGGAGGTGACCAGGAGGACCCGGAGAACTATAGGCCTATATCTCTTCTGTCCGTCTTTTCTAAAATATTTGAAAAGGCTATGCTAAAGCGTTTGCTGAGTTTCCTAGACGCGAAGAAATTTTTTCATCGGCACCAATTTGGTTTTCGGGAGAAGTGCTCAACAGAACACGCATGTAATATGCTTCTTCATTTTGTACGACAGTCTTTAGACTTCGGCCTTATACCTGCGGCAATATTCCTTGATGTGAAGAAAGCTTTTGACAGCCTCACACACGAGATACTTATTGGTAAGTTGTCGCATCAAGGCGTTCGTGGAGAAGCTCTGTCCTGGTTTTCTTCATTCCTAACTGGCCGATCCATTGCAGTTGAAGCTTCTGATGAGCATATTCCAGTCGAATATGGAGTGCCACAAGGCTCAGTTCTTGGGCCATCCCTTTTCCTCATATATGTCAACGACCTCTATCGACTATTTAGCAACCCACGATCTGATTTCTGTTGTCATTTGTGCCAGAAAGGAGATGCTGTGGTTGAAGCCTTGGATACGCCTGGTCAACATGAAGAACTCTTTGCATTCGCCGACGACACCACCCTGGGGGCTGCAGCACCTGATGAATCATCTCTTATCCTCAAGCTACAATTGATGGCAGAAAATATATATCGTTGGTTTGATGCAAATTTGTTAGCTTTGAATGTAAAAAAATCGTTTCTTCTTATATTCTCCCGCATAGGCAAAAGCTGCCCTACAGTGACAGAGCTTAAAACATCTAAGGGATCCATATCCCGCCCAGCTGACCGGTTTATTCGATTCCTTGGGATACTTCTGGATGAAAATCTATCTTTCAAACGGCATACTGAGTCAATGAGATTAAAGGTTTCTCGAGGCCTTGGAATTATTCGAAAGCTGAAGCGAGTCTTTCCTTTCTCTATCCTTCGTCTATTATATTTCTCTCTTATTTACCCTTATTTATGCTACTGCTCGTCAGTGTGGATGTCAACATTTCCATCTGTACTTACACCTTTACATAATCTCCAACTGAAAGCAGCAAAAGTTCTTCAGTCTACCACCCATATTTCTGTTGAACTTCTGAAGATTAAAGATATTCATACATTACACCTCTCTTTCATTGCGTTTCAGTATTTCCGTGGAGACCTTCCATCAAGTTTTTCCGGGCTTTTTGAAATTGTTCGAAATGTCAGTCCTTATGAAACTAGAAACAAGGATGATGTGCTAGTGCCATCCACCCCTGCAGTGCGCTCGGACTTTGGTCTGATAGTTGCTGTCGGACGTGCCTGGAATTCCATTCCTGTTGGGATTCGACGGTCCTGTACCATAGGATCCTTCAAGAAACGGTTGAAGAATTTTTTAATCAAAAAAAAATAATTTAAATTATAATATTGATCAGTTATTTATATTGTTTAGTTATCAAGATTTAATTTATTTATTTAATTATTTAGATTGAATTTATTTATTTAGATTTGGGTGGTGTGAGTGTTGGATCCTCGATGTATATATATTTTTTTTTTTTTTTTTTTTTTTTTGTAAGTAGGTGGTGCGGAGACCGGTTGTACTCGGGTGAGGATTGGTGAGTAGACTCTAAATATATTTTAAGTGTGAATGTAATTAATAGTTATTTATGTTTTGTTTTGTTGTTTTTTTTTTCCCAAATAACGGGCCATTGAGCCCTTTGGGATATTTTTTGTTTATAAATGGATGGATATTGGTAATAAAAGGAACTTGAACTAAATAGGTCAATAAGGTCTTATAGCCACTGTACTGAAGTTCTGTTGACAAGTGAAGTCCCTAATAGGCTATCTTATCTAAGAAAACGTTTCAAACACAATAAAAAGATTTAAAAGATTTAAAAGGTCTAATAAGGGTTTCTGACGTCAGATCTAATAAGGTCTATTGAAAAAGATTGAGCTACCTAGATATTAGAAATAAGGTAGCGAATACAAAGATTGAGGACAAGATTGAGGACAACAAGATCTAATAAGGTCTAAATAGGTCAATAAGGTCTTATAGCCACTGTACTTAAGTTCTGTTGACAAGTGAAGTCCCTAATAGGCTACCTTATCTAAGAAAACGTTTCAAACACAATAAATAGATTTAAAAGATTTAAAAGGTCTAATAAGGGTTTCTGACGTCAGATCTAATAAGGTCTATTGAAAAAGATTGAGCTACCTAGATATTAGAAATAAGGTAGCGAATACAAAGATTGAGGACAAGATTGAGGACAACAAGATCTAATAAGGTCTAAATAGGTCAATAAGGTCTTATAGCCACTGTACTTAAGTTCTGTTGACAAGTGAAGTCCTTAATAGGCTACCTTATCTAAGAAAACGTTTCAAACACAATAAAAAGATTTAAAAGATTTAAAAGGTCTAATAAGGGTTTCTGACGTCAGATCTAATAAGGTCTATTGAAAAAGATTGAGCTACCCAGATATTAGAAATAAGGCAGCGAATACAAAGATTGAGGACAAGATTGAGGAAAACAAGATCTAATAAGGTCTAAATAGGTCAATAAGGTCTTATAGCCACTGTACTGAAGTTCTGTTGACAAGTGAAGTCCCTAATAGGCTACCTTATCTAAGAAAACGTTTCAAACACAATAAAAAGATTTAAAAGATTTAAAAGGTCTAATAAGGGTTTCTGACGTCAGATCTAATAAGGTCTATTGAAAAAGATTGAGCTACCTAGATATTAGAAATAAGGTAGCGAATACAAAGATTGAGGACAAGATTGAGGACAACAAGATCTAATAAGGTCTAAATAGGTCAATAAGGTCTTATAGCCACTGTACTTAAGTTCTGTTGACAAGTGAAGTCCCTAATAGGCTACCTTATCTAAGAAAACGTTTCAAACACAATAAAAAGATTTAAAAGATTTAAAAGGTCTAATAAGGGTTTCTGACGTCAGATCTAATAAGGTCTATTGACAAAGATTGAGCTACCTAGATATTAGAAATAAGGTAGCGAATACAAAGATTGAGGACAAGATTGAGGACAACAAGATCTAATAAGGTCTAAATA
>NW_027065972.1:0-20105 GCF_032884065.1 Artemia franciscana
AACACGTTGACCATTCTGTAAATGTACCGCTAAGTGAACAACAGCTGGACTACGTTCATGTATCGGAAATGAAAGAATTCGCCAAACAGCTTCATTACTGCTTATGTATCTTCCAGCCTGATATTCTACGATTTCATCGAAATCTTTGATTTCGGACTGCGAGCCAAAAACTGCCATGTCACTGCCTTTGTTGACGTATTTACATATGTATTTGATTGCCTTTACGGAATTACAGTATTCAACGTTTATGTGTGCATTAAATGTTTTTGATAATAAAGGGGAATATGGAACAACCCACTGGTTATCTACTTCGATGGTGGTACCGTTACGCTTCTTTATTATTGCTGTTTTACCGCCATCTTCAGTAGATCTTCTTCTATATTGTGGGTAACCATCATTGCCAGTAATTGTTTTGGGTACTAAAAGTCGAGGATATTGCTTTGTGCACCTTCCTTTGGCCATGCATGGTGAATTTTCGTTCAGTGCACCGCAAGGTCCATGTATCATATTTTTTACAATAATATCATGTAACCCCTTATCGACATTTTTATCAGGTATTTCAGCGGAAATCACATCATCAATTTCGTTTGAAGTAATTTTTTTATGTAGCCAGATTAGTATATGTGCGTGTGGCAAACCTCGTTTTTGCCATTCCACTGAGTACATCCAGCTTTGCACTGACCCAAACACTTCATGTTTTACAAGGTAGTTTATCATTGATTTCAACTTTTGCCGGAAGACACGTGCCGTAATGTCATGCCTATGAACCGCCGATTGTCCTTGAAGTAAAAGCTGCAGTATCTCGTCCCAAGATTGATTACATGTAAATGTAATAAATAAATCTGGACGACCATAGAGACGAACATACGCAATAGCATCTTGAGCATATTCATGCATATGACGGGGACTGCCAGCATATGACGAAGGTAAAATTGTTAATCTTCCAACGTTTGTGGTATTACCGTCATTTATAACTGCATCTCGCAAATGAATGTATTGTTCAGAGCGGAGCTTGGTCTGATTCAGGCGGATATATAGCAAACGTTCTGATTCAATTTTAGCATACATATCCACGACAAATTGGTGAAACAATTCACGGCATTTTAAAATATAATTTTCTTCATCCTGCCGAATCATTAGTCTATAGGAATAATAATGCATTGCACTGCATTTCTTATTCATTTCTTTGTTAGTGGCTGGATTCATCAATTTAATATTAAAGTGATAGCCGTCGGCTCCATCCCAAAAAATGATAGGATATTGTAGGGCATCGTAGCATCGATGAGTTTCAGCAATTCTTAACAACTGAGCGTTTCGCTTATGTAGAATAATATCTCGAGGTAAAAACTGATCACCGACCATAACGATTGCCACTTCGTCGATAGTCGGAGCATTGTATCTACGCACATGTTGGCCAGGAGGCGTTTTGTCAGCGGAAATAACAATTTTATGAGTATCAGTAGGCATCAAATCGATGGCTGTTTTGAACAGACGCACTAACTTATTATTTTCGTGGAAAAGATGTTGCAATTGGGAAACGATTGTCCTTTCAACGTTGGGAGAAATTTCGCAACGTGCATTCAATTCAGAATTTCTATCACTGATGAAGTACAATTGTAAAAATTTATGATTCTTGCCTGAGAATGGTAGAAGGGACCCTGCTTTATGATAAATTTGCCCTTTTACTTTGAAAGTAGACATAAATTGATCTGGATTTTCGATTTGGGCTCCAAACGACGTCATTTGGAAACATGAGTTGTATTGTCTGATTTTTGACAAAAAACGCTTAGATTCTGACGTAGTTCCAGTAAGGAAAGTCTTCAATGGCTCTGGTGGTGCAGCCAATAGAGGAAGTTTAACTTTTCCTGAGGCGCAACACATTCCCATTGTTTCACCATTGAATTTCAAGGCCTTGCAATAGGGACAAATTTTAGACATTGTCCCGATTTGAACACATCTACTCAAGCTATAATCATCGACTGGGTTGTACCTGAATGCCAGGCGATAACTTTCAGATTGCTCTGATTCCTCGGCACGCTTTCTTTTCTTACTTTCTCTATCAGCCTCAAGCCTGTTTCCCTGCTGTTCTTTTGATTCCTCGGCACGCCTTCTTTTTTTACTTTCTCTTTCAGAAGCAAGTCTGGTTTCGCGTTGCTCTGGTAGTTCCTCGACACGCCTTCGTTGACGTAAATTGCACATTCTTAATCTGGCCATTTCTCTTTGAACCGCAAGCCTGGTTTTGCTTTTTGGTAACATTCTATCTTTTTCAATGTTTTTCAATTTTTCAGTGTTCATTCTAACATTGATGTTAGAAAAAAATTTTACGTGCCAAGCATGCAAACACTCGACAATTTATAATAAAACTCAAAATTATAAATATCTGTTATAAGGTTTTCGAATTACTTTAATCTATTGTCAAAATCTATAGAAATATTTATGCAATTCCCAGTTTCTACATTTTTAGTTTCAGTTTGCTTTTCAGTTTAGTTTCATTTTTATATATATTTAAGATATAATCTGGCGTAACGGACAGACAACTTATTTTTATATAGATAGAAGATAGATTTTTATATATATAGATACAGTTTCTTCTTTATTTTTTTTTATTTTTTAGTTTTTTCTTTTTTTAGTTTCTTCTTTTTATTGATTTGCTTTCTTCAATTTCTCAATGTTCATTCTAACATTGACACTTGGAAAAATCTTTACGTGCCAAGCATGCTAAAGCTCCAACAATTTAAATTAAACCTCAAATTTGGGGTATCTGTTTTAAGGTTTTCGAATTACTTTAATCTATTGTCAAAATATATTGAAATATTTGTGCAATTCCCAGTTTTTTTTTTTGTTTTTTCTTTTTTTAGTTTTTAGATTTTTTAGTTTTTTTTTAGTTTTTTATCTTTTTTATTTTTTTACGTTTTTTCTTTTTAGGTTTTTTCTTTTTTTAATTTTTTTAATTTTTATTTTTTTTTTTTTTTTAGTTTTTTCTCTTAGTTTTTTTTTAGTTTTTTACCATTTTTCTTTTTCGAATTACTTTAATCTATTGTCAAAATATTTCGAAATATTTATGCAATTTCCAGTTTTTACATTCTAGTTTGTTTTCTTTTATATATATAGAAGATATAATCTGGCGTAACGGACAGACAACTTATTTTTATATATATAGATATATATATATATATATATATATATATATATACTAGCTGTTGGGGTGGCGCTTCGCGCCACCCCAACACCTAGTTGGTGGGGGCGCTTCGCGCCCCCCCCCCCCCAAGCCCCCCCGCGCGCGTAAGTCGTTACGCGCCATATTAGTTACGCGCCATTGTAGTTGTGTCCCTATGTCCCACCTGTGAATCGACCATTCCCTGAGTCGCCATTGTCATTTATATATCCCCCTGTGCACCCCGGCGTCCCCTTTGTAGTTATGTCCCTGTGTCCCGGTCGTCGTCATTTATACTCCCTGTGTCCCGGTGCTTTGTTGATTGCTAAACGAACATTCCTTTTGTCCCGGTCGCTTTCTCTTTGAGTGTCGTCATTTATTTAGATTGTTTCTCCTTTATTTTTCAGTTTTTTTCCTTTTTTTAGTTTTTTTTCTTTTTTAGTTCTTTTAGTTTTTACCTTTTTTAGTTTTTTTTAGTTTTTTAGATGAAAATTTTTTTTAGTTTTTTTCCTTTTTTTCTTTTTAGTTTTTTATTGGTTTTTACCTTTTTTTTTAGCTTTTTTAGTTTTTTTCGTTTTTTCTTTTTACTTTTTTTTTAGTTTTTATCTTTTTTATTTTTTTTTATTTTTATTCTTAATTTTATTAGTTTTCTTTTTCTCTTCTATTTTTCAGTTTTTTCCTTTTTTTTAAGTTTTTTTTTTAGTTTTTAGTTTTTTTAGTTTTTTTTTCCTTTTTTTCTTTTTAGTTTTTTTATTGGTTTTTACCTTTTTTTTAGCTTTTTTAGTTTTTTTCGTTTTTTCTTTTTACTTTTTTTTTTAGTTTTTATCTTTTTTATTTTTTTTATTTTATTCTTAATTTTATTAGTTTTCTTTTTCTCTTCTATTTTTCAGTTTTTTCCTTTTTTTAAGTTTTTTTTTTAGTTTTTAGTTTTTTTAGTTTTTTAGGTTTTTTAGTTTTTTTAGTTTATTTAGTTTTTTAGCTTTTTTATTTTTTTTATTAGTTTTTAGTTTTTTTTGTAGTTTTTGCCTTTTTTTAGTTTTTTCAGTTTTTTTTTTTAGTTTTTAGTTTTTTACCTTTTTTGTGGATCGTCACCTGATCCACAGATCCACAGCCGAAACATGACGTCACCTGATCCATCCACAGATCCACACACAGACAACTTATTTTTATATATATAGATAGATACAGTTTCATTTCAGTTTTTTTTTCTTTTTTAGTTTTTTCTTTTCTTAGTTTTTTTCTTTTTTAGTTTTTTTTTAAGTTTCTTCTTTTTATTGATTTGTTTTCTTCAATTTGTCAACGTTCATTCTAACATTAACACTTGGAAAAATCTTTACGTGCCAAGCAAGCTAAAGCTCCAACAATTTATAATAAACCTCAAATTTTGGGTATCTGTTTTAAGGTTTTCGAATTACCTTAATCTTTTGTCAAAATATATTGAAATATTTGTGCAATTCCCAGTTTTTTTAGTTTTTTCTTTTTTTAGTTGTTTAGCTTTTTTTAGTTTTTTTTCTTTTTAGTTTTTTACCTTTTTATTTTTTTATTTTCTTTTACATTTTTTCTTTTTAAGTTTTTCTTTTTTTAATTTTTTTTATTTTTTAGTTTTTTTTTAGTTTGTTCTTTTTAGTTTTTATTAGTTTTTTACCATTTTTCTTTTTTCAGTTTTCTTTTTCTTCTTTATATTTCAGACGTCATATGCAAACCCTCAATACAAAAATACATACAATTTATTTTTAATATATAGATAAGATATAATCTGGCGTAACAGACATAAAAGACAGACAACTTATTTTTATATATATAGATTTTTATATATATAGACACTTTATTATATATATTTTATGTATTGAAATATTTGTGCAATTCCCAGTTTTTTCTTTTTTTTGTTTTTAATTTTTTTAATTTTTAATTTTTTTTTAGTTTTTTCTTTCTAGTTTTTTTTTAGTTTTTTACCATTTTTCTTTTTTTCGAATTACTTTAATCTATTGTCAAAATATTTCGAAATATTTATGCAATTTCCAGTTTTTACATTCTAGTTTGTTTTCTTTTATATATATAGAATATATAATCTGGCGTAACGGACAGACAACTTATTTTTATATATATATATAGCTGTTGGGGTGGCGCTTCGCGCCACCCCAACACCTAGTTGGTGGGGGCGCTTCGCGCCCCCCCCCAAGCCCCCCTGCGCGCGTAAGTCGTTACGCGCCATAATAGTTACGCGCCATTGTAGTTGTGTCCCTATGTCCCACCTGTGAATATAGATATATATATATATATATATATATATATATATATATATATATATATATATATATATATATATATATATATATATATATATATATATATATATATATATATGGTTTTAACTACGTAAAACTTGCGAATATACAACATTCTTTGCTGTCCCATTGTCTTTGCATATAAATAGATTGTCAGGTTTACCGACTCTTGAACATGCAACATATAATGGTCCATGGGAAAACAATCTGTATTCAGATCTATACCTCATGATTCTAATGATTGCCCTTGAGCTTTGTTGATGGTGATTGCTAATCGACCATTCCCTGTCCCGGTGTCCCGGTCGTCATTTATATCCCCCTGTTTCCCCCGGTGTCCCCGTTGTAGTTGTGTCCCTGTGTCCCGGTCGTCATTTATATTCCCTGTGTCCCGGTCGTCATTTGTATCCCGGTGTCCCGGTCTGTATATACATTAATTTTTAGTTTTGTTTTTCTCCTTTATTTTTTTCCTTTTTTTTCTTTTTTAGCTTATTTAGATTTTTAGATTTTTTAGTTTTTTTATTAGTTTTTTTTTTCTTTTTAGTTTTTTTGTCCCGGTCGTCATTTATATCCCCCTGTTTCCCCCGGTGTCCCCGTTGTAGTTGTGTCCCTGTGTCCCGGTCGTCATTTATATTCCCTGTGTCCCGGTCGTCATTTGTATCCCGGTGTACCGGTCTGTATATACATTCGTTTTTTAGTTTTGTTTTTCTCCTTTATTTTTTTCCTTTTTTTTTCTTTTTTAGTTTATTTAGATTTTTAGATTTTTTAGTTTTTTTATTAGTTTTTAGTTTTTTTTTCTTTTTAGTTTTTTTGTAGTTTTTACCTTCTTTTTAGTTTTGTTAGTTTTTTTTTTTACTTATGTCCTGGTCGTCATTTATACTCCCTGTGTCCCGGTGCTTTGTTGATTGCTAATCGAACATTCCTTTTGTCCTGGTCGCTTTCTCTTTGAGTGTCGTCATTTATTTTTTTCTTTTTTAGTTCTTTTAGTTTTTACCTTTTTTAGTTTTTTTTAGTTTTTTAGATGAAAATTTTTTTTAGTTTTTTCCTTTTTTTCTTTTTAGTTTTTTATTGGTTTTTACCTTTATTTTAGCTTATTTTTCAGTTTTTTCCTTTTTTTTATTTTTTTTTATTTTTTATTTTTTTTAGTTTTTTACCTTTTTTTAGTTTTTTTAGTTTTTTAGTTTTTTAGCTTTTTTACTTTTTTTATTAGTTTTTAGTTTTTTTTGTAGTTTTTGCCTTTTTTTAGTTTTTTCAGTTTTTTTTTTTAGTTTTTTATTGGTTTTTACCTTTATTTTAGCTTATTTTTCAGTTTTTTCCTTTTTTTTAGTTTTTTTTAGTTTTTAGTTTTTTTTAGTTTTTTACCTTTTTTTAGTTTTTTTAGTTTTTTCAGTTTTTTAGCTTTTTTATTTTTTTTATTAGTTTTTAGTTTTTTTTGTAGTTGTTGCGTTTTTTTAGTTTTTTTAGTTTTTTAGCTTTTTTATTAGTTTTTAGTTTTTTTTGTAGTTTTTGCCTTTTTTTAGTTTTTTTTAGTTTTTTAGCTTTTTTATTTTTTTTATTAGTTTTTAGTTTTTTTGTAGTTTTTGCCTTTTTTTAGTTTTTTCAGTTTTGACGTCACCTGATCCAGTTTTTTCAGGTGACGTCACCTGATCCATCCACAGATCCACACACAGACAACTTATTTATATATATATAGACTAGCTGTTGGGGTGGCGCTTCGCGCCACCCCAACACCTAGTTGGTGGGGGCGCTTCGCGCCCCCCAAGCCCCCCCCCGCGCGCGTAAGTCGTTACGCGCCATAATAGTTACGCGCCATTGTAGTTGTGTCCCTATGTCCCACCTGTGAATATAGATATATATATATATATATATATATATATATATATATATATATATTATATATATATGGTTTTAACTACGTGAAACTTGCGAATATACAACATTCTTTGCTGTCCCATTGTCTTTGCATATAAATAGATTGTCAGGTTTACCGACTCTTGAACATGCAACATATAATGGTCCATGGGAAAACAATCTGTATTCAGATCTATACCTCATGATTCTAATGATTGCCCTTGAGCTTTGTTGATGGTGATTGCTAATCGACCATTCCCTGTCCCGGTGTCCCGGTCGTCATTTACATCCCCCTGTTTCCCCCGGTGTCCCCGTTGTAGTTGTGTCCCTGTGTCCCGGTCGTCATTTATATTCCCTGTGTCCCGGTCGTCATTTGTATCCCGGTGTCCCGGTCTGTATATACATTCGTTTTTTAGTTTTGTTTTTCTCCTTTATTTTTTTCCTTTTTTTTTCTTTTTTAGCTTATTTAGATTTTTTAGTTTTTTTATTAGTTTTTAGTTTTTTTTTCTTTTTAGTTTTTTTGTCCCGGTCGTCATTTATATCCCCCTGGTTCCCCCGGTGTCCCCGTTGTAGTTGTGTCCCTGTGTCCCGGTCGTCATTTATATTCCCTGTGTCCCGGTCGTCATTTGTATCCCGGTGTACCGGTCTGTATATACATTCGTTTTTTAGTTTTGTTTTTCTCCTTTATTTTTTTCCTTTTTTTTTCTTTTTTAGTTTATTTAGATTTTTAGATTTTTTAGTTTTTTTATTAGTTTTTAGTTTTTTTTTTTTTTTAGTTTTTTTGTAGTTTTTACCTTCTTTTTAGTTTTGTTAATTTTTTTTTTACTTATGTCCTGGTCGTCATTTATACTCCCTGTGTCCCGGTGCTTTGTTGATTGCTAATCGAACATTCCTTTTGTCCTGGTCGCTTTCTCTTTGAGTGTCGTCATTTATTTTTTTCTTTTTTAGTTCTTTTAGTTTTTACCTTTTTTAGTTTTTTTAGTTTTTTAGATGAAATTTTTTTTTAGTTTTTTCCTTTTTTTCTTTTTAGTTTTTTATTGGTTTTTACCTTTATGTTAGCTTATTTTTCAGTTTTTTCCTTTTTTTTAGTTTTTTTTTATTTTTTATTTTTTTTAGTTTTTTACCTTTTTTTAGTTTTTTTTAGTTTTTTTAGTTTTTTTAGTTTTTTAGCTTTTTTACTTTTTTTATTAGTTTTTAGTTTTTTTGTAGTTTTTGCCTTTTTTTAGTTTTTTCACTTTTTTTTTTAGTTTTTTATTGGTTTTTACCTTTATTTTAGCTTATTTTTCAGTTTTTTCCTTTTTTTTAGTTTTTTTTAGTTTTTAGTTTTTTTAGTTTTTTACCTTTTTTTAGTTTTTTTAGTTTTTTTTAGTTTTTTAGCTTTTTTATTTTTTTTATTAGTTTTTAGTTTTTTTTTGTAGTTTTTGCCTTTTTTTTAGTTTTTTTAGTTTTTTAGCTTTTTTATTAGTTTTTAGTTTTTTTTGTAGTTTTTGCCTTTTTTTAGTTTTTTTAGTTTTTTAGCTTTTTTATTTTTTTTATTAGTTTTTAGTTTTTTTGTAGTTTTTGCCTTTTTTTAGTTTTTTCAGTTTTGACGTCACCTGATCCAGTTTTTTCAGGTGACGTCACCTGATCCACGATCCACAGATCCACAGACAACTTATTTTTATATATATATAGATAGTTTTTTTTTTTTACTTATGTCCTGGTCGTCATTTATACTCACTGTGTCCCGGTGCTTTGTTGATTGCTAATCGAACATTCCTTTTGTCCTGGTCGCTTTCTCTTTGAGTTTCGTCATTTATTTTTTTCTTTTTTAGTTCTTTTAGTTTTTACCTTTTTTAGTTTTTTTAGTTTTTTAGATGAAAATTTTTTTTAGTTTTTTCCTTTTTTTCTTTTTAGTTTTTTATTGGTTTTTACCTTTATTTTAGCTTATTTTTCAGTTTTTTCCTTTTTTTTATTTTTTTTTTATTTTTTATTTTTTTTTAGTTTTTTACCTTTTTTTAGTTTTTTTAGTTTTTTTAGTTTTTTAGCTTTTTTACTTTTTTTATTAGTTTTTAGTTTTTTTTTGTAGTTTTTGCCTTTTTTTAGTTTTTTCAGTTTTTTTTTTAATTTTTTATTGGTTTTTACCTTTATTTTAGCTTATTTTTCAGTTTTTTCCTTTTTTTTAGTTTTTTTTAGTTTTTAGTTTTTTTAGTTTTTTACCTTTTTCTAGTTTTTTTAGTTTTTTTAGTTTTTTAGCTTTTTTATTTTTTTTATTAGTTTTTAGTTTTTTTTGTAGTTTTTGCCTTTTTTTAGTTTTTTTAGTTTTTTAGCTTTTTTATTAGTTTTTAGTTTTTTTTGTAGTTTTTGCCTTTTTTTAGTTTTTTTAGTTTTTTAGCTTTTTTATTTTTTTTATTAGTTTTTAGTTTTTTTTTGTAGTTTTTGCCTTTTTTTAGTTTTTTCAGTTTTGACGTCACCTGATCCAGTTTTTTCAGGTGACGTCACCTGATCCATCCACAGACAGACAGACAACTTATTTTTATATATAGATAGATATCTTCTATCTATATAAAAATAAGTTGTCTGTCTGTGTGTCTGTCTGTCAGGTGACGTCATGTTTTTGTGTCGACTGACGTCATGAAATTGACGTCATCATGAAATTAGTTGTCGTCATTTTTGCTATGACGGTGACGTCATTAAAGATATTTAAGACATATATGTTCACGTAGAAATCTATTAATGTTTAAGTTTAAAATGACTGATGAACTTACAATGGTAAAAGCCGATGAAGATGCTCAAAGAGTCTATGCCAAAAAACTTGCTGCTGATAGAGAAAGTCAGAAAAGAAAGCGTGCCGAGGAATCAAAAGAACAGCAAGGAAACAGGCTTGAGGCTAAAGAACGCAAAACCGTGCAGTTAGATGAAGATCCACCTGGACAACGAGAGTCAAAACATATCAAAACTGAAAATGATAGCGATGATGATTGGGTTTGGGATTTTGACTTGGATAAGGTCATCAATGCCTACCAGATTTTAGTTAAAAAAACAAAGGTTCGGCGATATGTATTTCATAGTGAAGCTGAAAAATAAAGAAGAAAAAGAAAACTGAAAAAAGAAAAAAATGTAAAAAACTAAAAAATACTAAAAAGAAAAAACACTCAAAGAGAAATTACAGACCGGGACACAAATGACGACCGGGACAGAGGGAATATAAATAACGACCGGGACACTCAAAGAGAAATTACAGACTGGGATACCGGGACACAAATGACGACCAGGACACAGGGAATATAAATGACGACCAGGACACAGGTATTTAAGAATATCATTCAAAGACAAATTTTTAATTTTAAGAAGACCGTTGAAAGAGAAATTTCTAATTGTAAAATGACTGAAGAACCTACAATGGCAACACCCGAGGAAGCTGCTCAAAACGAATGTATTCAAGCCGAAGTAGCTGTTTCCTTGCTGTTCTTTTGATTCCTCGGCATGCTTTCTTTTCTGACTTTCTCTATCAGCAGCAAGTTTTTTGGCATAGACTCTTTGAGCATCTTCATCGGCTTTTGCCATTGTAAGTTCATCAGTCATTTTAAACTTAAACATTAATAGATTTCTACGTGAACATATATGTCTTAAATATCTTTAATGACGTCACCGTCATAGCAAAAATGACGACAACTAACTTCATGACGTCAATCGACACAGAAACATGACGTCACCTGACAGACAGACAGACACACAGACATACAACTTATTTATATATATATATATATATATATATATATAATAAAACCAATTCGATAAACTCATATTCATGCTTAAATTATTGGTCTTCGTTTTACAGCAGCTTCTTTGATTCAAATCATCTCTGTTGAAATAACTGATCTTCATCAACTAAACAAGCCGAGATTTATTCTTGATTTTTATTCGTTTTCGCTTTAAAATTCATCCAGGCATGTTCAGAGGCGAGAAGTGACCTAAATTCCTTTGCACGTCTTAGAATTGGTGTTTTCAACTTAAAGCCATTGGAAGTACCATATAAAACCTCAATAGTCGGGGGAGAGGGTGTTAAAGGGCATGATGCCCCTTTAGTTGGATTGTCAAAAATAAGCTATTCGAGGATATAATATACTAAACAAAACTTTATCTGGTTCAAGATGGTAGATATGTGCCTGAATAGAAGCTGGCGTGATAATGATATAGTTTAAATCATGGTCTAGCTTTGCGAAATAACCCAAAAGTGTAGATCTAAATTTTGTGTCAAGAGGATGTGGATCTTCAGAAAATAACGAAGAAAAATGACTTTCACAAGAGCTTAACTCTATCGGATTGTCCTCTACTGAACTAGTCGAGGTAAGTTTTAAAACATGACGCCAGAATAGCTGGGGATTATTTTTGATATCTTGCGAAAGAATGCTGATTTGACACCATTTCTATATGCACGTTTCGTATATTTGACGATTTGAAATAAACAACCTGACCTTGGATCACCTTAGTTGGCCCAAATGAGCAAGAAAACTTCTTATTCACTGCAATCGCAGGCCACCAGAAGGACAGCCAGATGTCAGTTTAGCAGGCCAAGTAAAGAAGTTGGGTCATGCGAGAGCTCTAGCTGTGGGACATTATAAGCACTTAGAAGGTGTTCATTGATGCACACAATTTCATAACTACTAATCAGTATTTTGAGAGTTAGAAGCTTGTCACGAACACCATTGAAATTTGGAAAAAAAGGGACACGGTTGAATTGGAGATCATCTTCACTTAAAAATTAAAACGGACGGATGAATTCAATCTTCCCAAGGCCCTTTGAACAGGGAGGTACTTCTTAAGCTCCAGACACATCAAGCTATTGTTACGATGATTCCCTCCACGATCAATGTACTTAACAATCTGAGAAGATCATGCTTGGTTCTTGTTAGTGTAATCCCCTCCACATTTATTACATTTAACAGGGTTCTTACAGTCCCCTACAAAATACCGAAATTGAAGACTTGTAACGCTACTATCATGCCTTGGAATCTGGGAGACATCATAATCGGGATCCATCTAGATAATACCGGCATCTTCAGTTTTAATAGCTCTGGCACGAATTTTTAATGTGGGGGAGGGGTGGAGGTGGCTGCAACTACTGCAATGGTGAAGTCTTCATCGATTAAATGATCAACCAGTACATTTTTTCTTTTATCTTTTAACTTTATCTGTGCAGCCAGCTTTCTGCACAAATTCACGTTTGTTCTTCGGCTTAGATAGTGCCTGTCATTGCTTGATTACCATCCTACCAGCTCCCACTTCACAATTGAAAATAATCGTCCTAGTCACTATAATTCTTATTGCAACATAATATAAATCTTAAGAAAAAAACCCACCGAATTAATAATCGACAGTGCAATATCTTTAATAGGTAGGTCAGTAAGTATAAGTAGAGATTATGCATCACTATAATCTCTATTGCGAAATTTTTTGTTTCTTCACATAACACTGAATGAATTAATAATGTCCAAGCAGTATCCGATTTAGATGTGGACACTTTGAACTCTGAATCAATACTGTTCATTTGTTTGACAATGACATAATATTGGGGGTCTATTAACAGCTCAGGTATTATGCATAACAAACCCACAACCCTTTGCCTTATAATTTGGAGTTAGTAACCGGTTGGTTTTAAGGAATAATCAATAATCAAATGAAGAATTTTTTTTGACAGAATTTTTTCAACTGCAAGCAAAGAGCAAGCGAAAATTTCAGATGACCCGAAGTTATTTCGAAATTTAGCAGGGTGGCCCAATCCTCAATCTTCACTCTAAAGTCTAAAAATTCGTTAAAAAAAATTACTTCGAACTCTGCGCCACATGTATTCCAGAGATAATTCTTAAAGGACTGAGACAAGAAAAAGAAAACTTTAGCTTAAAAAGCAAGGGTTGAGGAAGGAACAGCCCTATTCATATTTAAATGTCTTAGGTTTGCCATAAGTTTGAAACTTTGTTTTATATATTCAATTTTTGCTTATTTTTCAAATCTTGACAGAAAATTCCTCCCCAATTTTTGCGTAAAATTTGCCATAGAAAATCCTTCTGTCAAGGAGTTACAAAAACTTTTAAAAAGGATAAACTTGTTTTTGTTCATTTTTCTTCTATTTTATAAGTCAGCCAAACGTTTCGGTGGGGGTTCAAATCCCTTAACACCCATCTGGGTGCGAGCTTGTCCATAAGTGCCAATTTTCTTTCTTTATAGACACCCAATTAAAGGGTCTCTACTGTCCGCTACTTGGTGTGTATCTTCGAACGCTTCTTAGCCAACCAAACCTAGCACAAGTCATCAGATGGTATGCATAATTTTTTTAATTGGAAATCTTTACACTCACACAAGAATTAATAAGAACATTTCAGGCAGTAAATTTCAATTGAAAAATTACTTGAAACGACAAGAAGAGCATTTGCAAAATTAAAAACTCATATTTAGATATATTGTAACTAAGGAACATCACTTTGGGGGAACAGAACCCCAAACACTTGCTCCTTAGACAAACACACTTCTGGGAAACTCGCGTTAATGAAAAAAAACTGTTTCCAGAAGAGACATCTATCACTTTAATTGGCTATTTAAGTAGTGTGAAAACACTCTTAGTCTTAACAGCAAACACAAAGTATTAAAGAACAATGTTCATTCTCCTTTTTTTTTGTTTTTTGCATAAGCGGATAATACAAAAAAGGAAATACGTCCCCCGTTTGAATTAACCAATAAAATAGAAATTAAACTAGCAGTAGCGATAAACAATAAAATAGAAATTAAACTAAAGTAGTAGCGATAAAGGATGATCATTAATAAGCATTAGCAGTATAATGAATTATATATACTCAGAAATACGTATAAGTAGTAAGAAGATAATAAGAATAGTTATAGGAAAAAATACCTAGGGCCAGACGTATGCTCAGCCACTAAAACGTTACCGGTCACAGTGCAAACTACTGGCCAAATCACACTCCACAGTTTTGAAAGGATGCGTTGATCATGCTGTAAATTTTCATTATAATTAGAATGCAGTAGAAAACGTATCTACAGAATATTAAGCGTTATTCAAGCAGTTAATAATCAATTCATTAGCTAAGTAAACTAATGCACATATTGGCTTTTGATTTGATTCAACATATCTCTCGATATTTTCTGAAATTTCACCCTAATAAAGGTAAGAAAGATATGTCATTTCGATAAAAAAAATCTCAGCAATTATAATCTGGTATTTTGTCGTTGTTCCCAACCTGTTTGCTATCAAAAACTAGAAGTATCTCATCTTTGGGTATTCCCAGCTGAAGTTGTATTTTCACACCTGGCATTTTCAGAAATAGCATTAGACTAACTTCAACTGATATAATTCCTTCAGCACATTCTATCACACAGTTTTTGTTCATCTATATCAGCATTTGCAGATGACAGTCTTGAGTCACGACGGCTTTCGGCCTCATTGGTTTCTTTTTCCACAGAGAATATACTTTCATAGCTCTTACTACTTGCGTCATTATCTTTATTTTTGTCAGTCAGAATACCAATATAAACTTCCATTTTTTTTTTATTTCAATAGATTTGGTCGGGATTTAAGTAAAAGCTCTAAAGCACAAGATCTTTCTGAATACCATATTTCACTAAGATCTGATTAATGTTCGTAGGTTACAAATCCCTCATTTTTTCTAATTTTTTCGAATTACCCAACAACACCTCCCCCGAGCCCCAAATCCCTCAAAGAGAGCGCATCCGTTCCAGTTATGTCAGTCATGTATCTTGAACTTGAGCTTATTCTTCCTACCAAGTTTCATCCAGATCTCTCCAGTCTCAGCGTTTTCAAAGATATCCGCCCCCCTCCAATGACACTGGATCTGATCGAAATTTAAAATTAGAGATCTGAGTTACAAAATCCTTCTAAATGTGAAATTTCATTAAGATCCGATCACTCCTTCGTCAATTAAAATTGCCTCATTTTTTTTAATTTTTCAGAATCAATCCTCCTCCAAACTCCCCCACAGAGAGCGAATCCATTCTGGCCATGTCAATCACGCATCTAAGACTTGCGCTTATTTTTCCCACCTAGTTGTTTTAGGAACCTATGTTTTCTATGCAAACAAAAGAAAACGTTTTGTAGTATAATAAATATTGGATAATATGGTAAATATTACCTCTAATCTTTTCAACTCCTCGATAACCTGCCTCAACTGAGGAATGCTATCATAATTATAAAGGAGCACTGCACCTCCTGCTCCGAAGATACCAACGCCTAAAAGAAAAAGAAGACAAACTATTCTCAAGAAAACTCAGGTCAATAGAATATAATGACTGAGGCTCTAAATGGCTACCCTGCATATACGATGCTGGCCAGGGTGGCACTTCTGTGGATAACGCAATAAAAAATAAATTTAAGCTCCCTCTCTCTTGTACACCTTCTAACAAAAACCTCAAATTTAAATAGATATTAAACTTGTTTGGAAATAATATAAATACAAATGATCTGTATGGATTTCAACATCTGATAACACCTTTTTTACATTTCAATTTATTTTAGTTCGGTTTCCCTCTTTTGGAGTTATGATTGCAGGGTAAGATTTCATATTTGAATATGTGAAATCTGTGGCAATTGTATATGAGTTGTACTATCATGAAAGTGCACAGAGATAACATACCGAGACTAAGAAATAAGAGTAATTACTCCCCTTAGCAGTCAACAAGAGGCAGTCTTGTCGAAGGGCTTTAGATTTTGTTTTCCAACCCCAAGTTCTTATTCAAAAGTAATTTCTAAGGTAGAGTCAGGAATTATGGCTTCTATTGATAAAGTCGAAGCTCCTCAAGAACTTAGAGCTGAAATCGTAAGGAAACTTAAGACTTTTAACATGAAAAAAAAAATAATCGAAAATGATATAACAAAAAATTACATTAAAATACTTTGTGATTTGAAAAAGGATAAGGCCCTTACTATCACTAGAGCAGATAAAGGCAATACTATTGTAATTATGGGGACTGATGATTATGATCGTAAAATGTGTACAATCATTTCGGATACCACTATTTACAAGAAATTGGATTTCGATCCTACGGATAAATATGTAAAGTCGATTAGAGAGGAATTGGAGTCACTAAAAAATAATTTACACATTACCCCACAATTTTATAATAAATTTTGTCCAAGAGATTTTTCCGCACCAAAGATCTATGGTCTACATAAGATTCCTAAGACGGGATTCACCCTCCGTCCCATAAATATTTGTTATCCTTGCAAATGAACATTATCTTTATTTTGGTTTTAGAGGTGAATTTTACAAACAGGTCTTTGGTTTGGCTATGGGGTCATCTCTCTCCCCTTTGTTGACAAATCTCTTCATGGAATCTATTATAGCCTCCGCCATACACAGTTTTAGGCTCTCTCCTTGTTTCTGGGGCAGATTCATGGATGATGTGGTTTGCATTTGGAAACACGGTTTAGAGTCTTTAGACCTTTTCCATAAACGTTTAAATAGTTCTGACAAAAACGTAAAATTTACAGTGGAGTTTGAAGAAGATGATAAACTACCTTTTCTTGGTATCTTATTGATTAAAAGTGAATTCCATTTACTTTTTTCAATATATAGAAAGCCTACTCACAGTGATAGGTATTTAAACTTTCACTCGTGACACCCTATTTCAGTGAAACGAGGAGTTGTGATTGCACTGGTGGATAGAGCTTTCAGAATTTGTTCCCGGGAGTTTTTTGATTCTGAATTGTTGTATTTGAGGGATGTTTTATTTTGTAATAGCTGCCCGATTAAATTTATTGATAAAGTAACAAAAATAGACGTATTAAACACAACAATAGGGTTATTGTGGTTTCACAGTGCATAGAATTAATCTTACCGAAGTTTCATTTCTTTACCTTATGTACCTACTTTGGGAGAGATGCTTAAACGAATTTTAAGTAAAAATAACATTGATACTTGTTTCCAATCAGTCCAATCATTAGGTAGTTTTCTTAATTCTTGGAAGGATTTAACCCGGAGAGATTTAGTTAGTGGAATGCATAAAATTCCTAGTTCCTGTGGAAAGTTTTATATTGGTAGAACTCACCAACAATTTACTAAAAAATTTATTGAGCATCGCAACTCAATAGAAAAAACCCTACAATTAAGAAAGCCTCCGGAAACTTTTGTTTCGGCTCTAGCTGAACATACATTCTTTTATCCCGAACATTTTATACAATTTGATGAGACTACAGCAATTTCTAATGATAGAGGTTTTTCTCAGTGGGCGAGGGAGGCTACAGAAATTAAAAAACATATATTTGCTAATATTTCAATAAATAGAGACACAAGGAATTTGAATATTGACCCAATTTATGATGTTCTTTTGAAAAATGAGCAAATAATCAATAAGGGAATTAAAATTTTACACAATCATCACGGGACAAGATTACCTACTAGACCAAAAAGAGTTGCTTCAATATTAGCTTACAAGAGGATTATTTCGCGACAGAATAATTAACTAAGCTTCAATTTTCATAATTTTTCCTCAGTTGCTCTTTGATCCTCATTGAAGTAATTCAAATAGCTGCTTTTCTCTACGTGGATAAGTAGCGACAATTGTATTTATTGTTATTGGTGGTGGTTTTTATTTGTTTTTAGTTTAGTTTTCTTTTAGTTTTTTATCTTGTGCTGCGGACGTCTTGTTTGGATACAGGCGAAATATCCGCGTTGTTTTAGTCTCTCCTTTCTGCTGGCCGTCGTCTCGTTTGAAGTTTATTTGAATTCTTTGGTAAAGTTTTTTCTCTCTTTATTGTTTATTGTCATGCCTGGCCAGTTCGGCTTAAGAACTTTCATTCTTTTTGAAAACTTAATTCTCACACAAATTCTTGAATACAGAGTAGGGGAGAGGTGGGTACAGTGGCGCAGTCTGCTACAGTGGCGCACTTGATCCCACTGCTACCTGTAATTATATTAAATTCTAAAAAAAATACGCACTAGGAGGGCAGTCACATGGTCTATGATCGTCAGCCATTTTCAATTTTTTGGGGCGATTGCAGTTATTGAGGTATGTGATTAAGTGCTTTGAAAAATAAAATCTTGGACAAATGGAAAATATTTTTTGACTTTTCTAAGGTTTGTAGGGTACAAATAGTGTCGAATTCTGGCGAATATTAGTTCATCTGGAAGCTCCAACATTTCTAAGCATAGTATAGCCACCTGTTTGTCTCTCGGTCATTATTTCAAATTTTGGTTCACAAAATGGATAAAAGAGGGCATTTCGGCTACAGTGGCGCATTTTGGTAGAGCGTATAGTGGCGCACCCCGAAATTTTTTAAATTCATAAACTTCATGCGGTAGGTAGCCTATATAATAGTTTTGACTTCTACTACTACTACTACAAACTCGTCGCAGCCTTAAGCCGCCTGAGACAGACACACTGGCGAACACTTCTCCTCCATACCACCCTGTTTAAGGCTTCTGCCCCCAAAAATTTTGGGTAATTTCTTATGATCTCGTCCCAGTCTAACGTGGGAATCCTGCCCCCCCCCTTCAGACCACTAAGTAGAACTAATCTAGGAATTCGATCGCCCAGGTTAGGCTGGGGTTTTAGGTTAAGCTCGGTTCAGGTTAGGCTACAAGTTCTAGAAGTTCAGTAACAAAGGCTACATCCCCCAAACATTAAATATTGGTCTTTTGCAGAATGCCTAATGAAGCAGAGCGTACGAAGCTTCCCGTGCACGCGGTACTGGAATAGAAGCTTTCACAACGGGCTGCTGCCAAAAAATGCGAGATCCCAAAGACAACAAAAATAGAAGAGAAAAAGAATATTAATAAAATTAAAAATAAAAATAAAAAAATAAAAAAGATAAAAAGCTAAAAAAAGGTAAAAACCAATAAAAACTAAAAAGAAAAAAAGGTAAAAAACTAAAAAAAGATATAATATAATATATATAATATAAGAATTTTTTTTATAAGAAGAAATTGTGATAAATGATCTAGACATGCATTTATTTAAACAACTGAGCAGTTAAAACAAACGGATCGTGACAGTAAGCCTATTCTTTTTATTAACATGACGGATTTAAATATATCTATATTCAAAGCTGTCTGGAGGATGGGGGTAAGGATGGCAATAGCAATATAGAAAATCTTAAGCCAAAAATATTTTCCATCTGTATGACTAAAAATAACCCTCCCATCCACTCTCAATTTCTTAATTAAAATACTGTTAAGAACTTAATACGCAAAGTAAGGTTTGTATGGGCTGTTTGACAGAATATTCAAATTTTGCCCAGAATCTAAACGGTAATTAAATATTTGGCTTCTTAAGTATGAAAGCTGAAAAAAACATTGTATATATTCTTACAAACAACACACAATAAAAGTATGCACAATAATAACGAACAGAAACTAATTCAGAAGTGTCCCCTTACCCACAAAAAACAAAAAAAAAACAAAAAAAATAATCGAAAGAAAAGTAAATTCGGAGTACATTTAATTACTATTTTTATTCCAACCTACTTACCTTAGTAAACTACAGCTTAGGCTGTTCGTTGAGAAAGTAAGGCCTAGGTAATAGCAGGTACTGGTATATACACAAAAAAAAACAAATGAAAATTTAGTACAAGCAAAATTTCAATGTTTAAGCATGAAGAGATATTTTTTTATACTTCTATTCTAAAACCAAAAGTCACCTTAAGTATTCCATCTATGTAACACGTTATGACGTCACTTTAGTATTTCGAGATTTTCGAGATCTCAGTATTTCGAGAAAAGAAGATTAAAAGTAAATTTATTGTTAAACGTTAAGTGTACTTCCATTTTCTAGAAGCTTCCTTAACTCTTCAGCTTCAAAGAGGGCGATCC
>NW_027065973.1:0-20043 GCF_032884065.1 Artemia franciscana
CGTGGACTGCCAGCATATGACGAAGGTAAAATTGTTAATCTTCCAACGTTTGTGGTATTACCGTCATTTATAACTGCATCTCGCAAATGAATGTATTGTTCAGAGCGGAGCTTGGTCTGATTCAGGCGGATATATAGCAAACGTTCTGATTCAATTTTTGCATACATATCCACGACAAATTGGTGAAACAATTCACGGCATTTTAAAATATAATTTTCTTCATCCTGCCGAATCATTAGTCTATAGGAATAATAATGCATTGCACTGCATTTCTTATTCATTTCTTTGTTAGTGGCTGGATTCATCAATTTAATATTAAAGTGATAGCCGTCGGCTCCATCCCAAAAAATGATAGGATATTGTAGGGCATCGTAGCATCGATGAGTTTCAGCAATTCTTAACAACTGGGCGTTTCGCTTATGTAGAATAATATCTCGAGGTAAAAACTGATCACCGACCATAACGATTGCCACTTCGTCGATAGTCGGAGCATTGTATCTACGCACATGTTGGCCAGGAGGCGTTTTGTCAGCGGAAATAACAATTTTATGAGTATCAGTAGGCATCAAATCGATGGCTGTTTTGAACAGACGCACTAAATTATTATTTTCGTGGAAAAGATGTTGCAATTGGGAAACGATTGTCCTTTCAACGTTGGGAGAAATTTCGCAACGTGCATTCAATTCAGAATTTCTATCACTGATGAAGTACAATTGTAAAAATTTATGATTCTCGCCTAATAATGGTAGAAGGGACCCTGCTTTATGATAAATTTGCCCTTTTACTTTAAAAGTAGACATAAATTGATCTGGATTTTCGATTCAATGGCTCTGGTGGTGCAGCCAATAGAGGAAGTTTAACTTTTCCTGAGGCGCAACACATTCCCATTGTTTCACCATTGAATTTCAAGGCCTTGCAATAGGGACAAATTTTGGACATTGTCCCGATTTGAACACAGCTACTCAAGCTATAATCATCGACTGGGTTGTACCTGAATGCCAGGCGATAACTTTCAGATTGCTCTGATTCCTCGGCACGCTTTCTTTTCTTACTTTCTCTATCAGCAGCAAGCCTGATTTCCTGCTGGTCTTTTGATTCCTCGGCACGCTTTCTTTTCTTACTTTCTCTATCAGCAGCAAGCCTGATTTCTTGCTGTTCTTGTAATTCCTCGGCCCGCCTTCTTTTTTCACATTCTGTTTTAGCAGCAAGTCTGCTTCTGCGTTGCTCTGGTAGTTCCTCGGCATGCTTTCTTTTTTCACTTTCTCTTTTAGCAGCAAGTCTGCTTTCGCGTTGCTCTGGTAGTTCCTCGGCATGCTTTCTTTTTTCACATTCTCTTTTAGCAGCAAGTCTGCTTCTGCGTTGCTCTGGTAGTTCCTCGGCATGCTTTCTTTTTTCACATTCTCTTTTAGCAGCAAGTCTGCTTCTGCGTTGCTCTGGTAGTTCCTCGGCATGCTTTCTTTTTTCACTTTCTCTTTTAGCAGCAAGTCTGCTTTCGCGTTGCTCTGGTAGTTCCTCGGCATGCTTTCTTTTTTCACATTCTCTTTTAGCAGCAAGTCTGCTTCTGCGTTGCTCTGGTAGTTCCTCGGCATGCTTTCTTTTTTCACATTCTCTTTTAGCAGCAAGTCTGCTTCTGCGTTGCTCTGGTAGTTCCTCGGCATGCTTTCTTTTTTCACTTTCTCTTTTAGCAGCAAGTCTGCTTTCGCGTTGCTCTGGTAGTTCCTCGGCACGCTTTCTTTTCTGACTTTCTCTATCACCAGCAAGTTTTCTGGCATAGACTCTTTGAGCATCTTCATCAGTCATTATAAACTTAAGCATTAATAGAATTCTACACGAACATCCGTCTTATATAACTTGAATGACGTCACGCCTTCAAAGCAAAAATGATGCCTTCAAAGCAAAAATGATGGCAGCTAATTTCATGACGTCAGCCGAAACATGACGGCGAACATATGTCTTATATGACTTGAATGACGTCACCTTCAAAGCAAAAATGACGGCAACTAATTTCATGACGTCAGCCGAAACATGACGTCACCTGACACATCCATCCACACATCCATCCACACATCCACAGACAGACAACTTATTTTTATATATATAGATATATATATATATATATATATATATATGTTTTTAACTACGTAAAACTTGCGAATATACAACATTCTTTGCTGTCCCATTGTCTTTGCATATAAATAGATTGTCAGGTTTACCGACTCTTGAACATGCAACATATAATGGTCCATGGGAAAACAATCCGTATTCAGATCTATACCTCATGATTCTAATGATTGCCCTTGAGCTTTGTTGATGGTGATTGCTAATCGACGATTCCCTGTGTCGCCGTAGTCATTTATATATCCCCGTGTGCCCCCCGGTGTCCCGGTCGTCATTTATATTCCATGTGTTCCGGTCGTCATTTATGTCCCGGTGTCCCAGTCTGTGAATTCTCTTTGAGGGTCCCGGGCGTCATTGATATTCCTTGTGTCCCGGTGTCCCGGTCGACATTCGTGTCCCGGTGTCCCAGTCTGTATATACATTCGTTTTTGAATTGGTCTTTTTTTTAGGTTTTAGTTTTCTGCCTTTTTTTTAGTTTTTTTTAGTTATACCTCATGATTCTAATGATTGCCCTTGAGCTTTGTTGATGGTGATTGCTAATCGAACATTCTCTGTGTCCCCATCGTCATTTATATATCCCCCTGTGCCCCCCGGCGTCCCCGTTGTAGTTGTGTCCCTGTGTCCCGGTCGTCATTTATATTCCGGTGACCCAGTCTGTATATACATTCGTTTTTGAAATGGTAAATGATGAAATAAATTTTTTTTATTTTTCCCCTTTTTTCTTTTTAGTTTTTTTTTGGTTTTTACATTTTTTTAGTTTTTTTTTAGTTTTTTTTTCTTTTTTCTTTTTAGTTTTTTTTTATTTTTTTTTTTAGTTTTGTTTTTCTCCTTTATTTTTCTTTTTGTTTCCTTTTTTAGTTTTTTTTTATTTTTTAGTTTTTTTAGTTTTTTTAGTTTTTTTATTAGTTTTTAGTTTGTTTTTTTCTTTTTAGTTTTTTTGTAGTTTTTACCTTTTTTTTAGTTTTTTTTTTACTTATGTCCTGGTCGTCATTTATACTCCCTGTGTCCCGGTCGTCATTTGTGATGGTTTGTTGACGGTGTTTTGTTGATGGTGATTGCTAATTGAACATTCCTTGTGTCCCGGTCGCTTTCTCTTTGAGTGTCCCGGTCGTCATTTATATTCCCAATGTGCCGGTGTCCTGGTCGTCATTTGTGTCCCAATGTAATTTCGTAATTTCGTCAGTCGAAAACATGACGTCAGCCGACACAGAAACATGACGTCACCTGATCCACAGATCCACAGACAGACAACTTATTTTTATATATATAGATAGATATATATATATATATATATATATTTTTTTTTTTAGTTTTTTTTTTCTCCTTTATTTTTAAGTTATTTTCCTTTTATTAGTTTTTTTTTCTTTTTCAGTTTTTAGTTTTTTTTATTAGTTTTTAGTTTTTTTTCTTTTTAGTTTTTTGCTGTTTTACCCTTTTTTAGTTTTTTTCAGTTTTTTTCTTTTTTAGTTATCCACAGACAGACAACTTATTTTTATATATATAGAAGATATATAGAAGAAGATATATATATATATATATATATATCTATCTATCTATATTCACAGGTGGGACATAGGGACACAACTACAATGGCGCGTGACGAATATGGCACGTAACGACTTACGCGCGCGGTGGGGCTTGGGGGGGCGCGAAGCGCCCCCACCAACTAGGTGTTGGGGTGGCGCTAAGCGCCACCCCAACAGCTAGTATATATATATATATATATATATATATATATATATATATATATATATATATATATATATATATATATATATATGTATATATATATATATATATATATATATATACACCGGGACATCGGGACACAAATGACGACCGGGATACCGGGACATAGGGAATATAAATAACGACCGGGACACTCAAAGAGAAAGCGACCGGGACACAAGGAATGTTCGATTAGCAATCACCATCAACAAAGCACTGGGACACAAATGACGACCGGGACACAGGGAATATAAATGACGACCAGGACACTCAAAGACAAATTACAGACCGGGACACCGGAACACAAATGACGACCGGGACACCGCGACACAGGGAATATAAATGACGACCGAGACACTCAAAGATAAATTACAGACTGGGACACCGGAACACAAATGACGACCGGGACACAGGGAAACAACAACAACGGGGACGCCGGGGGCACAGGGGGATATATAAATGACGACAGGGACACAGGGAATGTTTGATTAGCAATCACCATCAACAAAGCTCAAGGGCAATCATTAGAATAATGAGGTATAGATCTGAATACAGATTGTTTTTCCCATGGACAATTATATGTTGCATGTTCAAGAGTCGGTAAACCTGACAATCTATTTATATGCACAGACAATGGGACAGCCAAGAATGTCGTACATTCGCAAGTTTTACGTAGTTAAAAATACATACATATATATATATATATATATATATATATATATATATATATATATATATATATATATATATATATATATATATATATATATATACATATATATATATATATATATATATATATATATATATATATATATATATATATATATATATATATATATATATATATATATATATATATACTAGCAACGGCGTCACCGTTGTAGTTGAGTCCCTGCGTCCCGGTCGTCATTTATATTCCCTGTGTCCCGGTCGTCATCCCGGTGTCTCTATCAATGCTAAAGCCAAGGTTCGAACCTGGAACCTCTTGAACCTAGAACCTGGAACATAACGCCTTATCAACTCAGCTACATCGGCTTGAATACATTCGTTTTTGAATTGGTATAGGATGAAATAATTCAGACGTCATATTATATGATGAAAAAAAATTTTAGTTTTTTCCTTTTTTTCTTGTTAGTTTTTTTATTGGTTTTTACCTTTTTTTTAGCTTTTCGTTTATTTTCGTTTTTTCTTTTAGTTTTTTTTGTAGTTTTCATATTTTTTAGTTTTTTTTTATTTTTATTTATATTTTTTAGTTTTTTTTCTCTTTTATTTTTCAGTTTTTTCCTTTTTTTAGTTTTTTCTTTTTTAGTTTTTATTTTTTTTTTAGTTTTTTACCTTTTTTTAGTTTTTTTAGTTTTTTTAGTTTTTTAGCTTTTTAGTTTTTTCATAAGTTTTTAGTTTTTTTTGTAGTTTTTGCCTTTTTTTAGTTTTTTCAGTTTTTTTTAGTTTTTATTTTTTTACCTTTTTTTGTTTTTTTTTAGTTTTTTAGCTTTTTTGGTTTTTTTTTCTTTTTAGTTTTTTTTTGTAGTTTTTACCTTTTTTAGTTTTTTTTCTTCTTTTGTATTAGTGTGAAATATATATATATAAAATAAGTATATATATAAAAATAAGTTGTTTGTCTGTCTGTTGACTGACGTCATTATAAGGATTGAGCTGTATGTCGTCATGAAGTTAGTCATCATATACCAATTGAAAAATGAATGTATTCAAGCCGAAGTAGCTGAGTTGGTAAAGCGTTATGTTCCAGGTTCTAGGTCCGAGAGGTTTCAGGTTCGAACCTTGGCTTTAGCATTAATACAAAAGAAGAAAAAAACTAAAAAAGGTAAAAAACTAAAAACTAAAACAGAAAAAAACTGAAAAAACTAAAAAAAAAGGTAAAACTAAAAGGAAAAAAAACTAAAAACTAATAAAAAAAACTAAAAACTCAAAAAGAAAAAAAAAGAAAAAAAGAAGAAAAAACTGAAAAATAAAGGATAAAAGGAAAATTAAAACCAGGAAACAGGGAATATAAATGACGACCGTGACACTCAAAGAGAAATTACAGACTGGGACACTGAGACACAAATAATGACCGGGACATATAAATGACGAATCAAAAGATAGATTAATTACTCAAAGATAAATTACAGATTGGGACACCGGGACACAAATGACGACTGGGACACAGGGAATATAAATGACGACCGGGACGCTTATAGAGAAATTACAGACTGGGACACTGGGACACAAATGACGACCGGGATATCTATATATATAAAAATAAGTTGTTTGTCTGTCTGTCGACTAACGTCATTATAAGGATTGAGCTGTATGTCGTCATGAAGTTAGTCATCATATACCAATTGAAAAACGAAAGTATTCAAGCCGAAGTAGATGAGTTGGTAAAGCGTTATGTTCCAGGTTCTAGGTCCGAGAGGTTTCAGGTTCGAACCTTGGCTTTAGCATTAATACAAAAGAAGAAAAAAACTAAAAAAGGTAAAAACTACAAAAAAAAACGAAAAAGAAAATACCAAAAAAGCTAAAAAACTAAAAAAAGGTAAAAAACTAAAAACTAAAACAGAAAAAAACTGAAAAAACTAAAAAAAAGGAACTAAAAGGAAAAAAAAACTAAAAATTAATAAAAAAAACTAAAAACTCAAAAAGAAAAAAAAAGAAAAAAAGAAAAAAAACTGAAAAATAAAGGATAAAAGGAAAATTAAAACCGGGAAACAGGGAATATAAATGACGACCGTGACACTCAAAGAGAAATTACAGACTGGGACACTGGGACACAAATAATGACCGGGACATATAAATGACGACCACTCAAAGATAAATTACAGATTGGGACACCGGGACACAAATGACGACTGGGACACAGGGAATATAAATGACGACCGGGACGCTCATAGAGAAATTACAGACTGGGACACTGGGACACAAATGACGACCGGGATACTGGGAATATAAATGACAACCGGGACACAGGGACACAACTACAACGGGGACGCCGGGGGCACAGGGGGATATATAAATGACGACGGGGACACAGGGAATGTTCGATTAGCAATCACTACAATAATGAGTTATAGATCTGAATACGAATTGTTTTTCCCATGGACGATTTTATGTTGCATGTTCAAGAGTCGGTAAACCTGACAATCTGTTTATATGCAAAGACAATGGGACATTGAAGAATGTTATATATATATACATATATATATATATATATATATATATATATATATATATATATATATATATATATATATATATATATATATATATATATATCTATATATATAAAAATAAGTTGTGTCTGTGTGTCTGTCTGTCAGGTGACGTCATGTTTCTGTGTCGACTGACGTCATGAAGTTAGTTGTCGTCATTTTTGCTATGACGGTGACGTTATTAACGGTATTAAAGACATTTGTTCACGGAAAAATGTTTAATTGTAAAATGACTGAAGAACCTACAATGGCAACAGCCGAAGAAGCTGCTCAAAGAGTTTATGCCAAAAAACTTGCTGCTGATAGAGAAAGTAAGAAAAGAAAGCGTTCCGAGGAATCACAAGAACAGCAAGAAAACAGGCTTGCGGCTAAAGAACGCAAAACCGTACAGTTAGATGAAAATCCAGCTGGACAGCGAGAGTCAAAACATATCAAAACTGAAAATGATAGCGATGATGATTGGATTTGGGATTTTGACTTGGATAAGGTCATCAATGCCTACCAGATTTAAGTTAAAAAAACAAAGGTTCGTCGATATGTACTTCATAGTGACGCTGAAAAATAAAGAAGAAAAATAAAACTGAAAAAAGAAAAAAGGTAAAAAACTAAAAAAAAACTAAAAAGAAAAAACACTCAGAGAAATTACAGACCGGGACACAAATGACGACCGAGACAGAGGGAATATAAGTGACGACCAGGAACCTCAAAGAGAAATTACAGACTGGGACACCCGGACACAAATCACGACCGGGACACAGGGAATATAAATGACGACCGGGACACAACTACAACGGGGACGCCGGGGGCACAGGTGGGATATATAAATGACGACCGAGACACAGAGATTGTTCGAATAGAAATTACAGACCGGGACACCGGGACACAAATGACGACCGGGACACAGGAAATATAAATGACGACCGGGACACTCAAAGAGAAATTACAAACTGGGACACCGGGACACAAATGACGACCGGGACACAGGGAATATAAATGACGACCGGGACACAGGGACACATCATTAGAATAATGAGGTATAGATCTGAATACGGATTGTTTTTCCCATGGACAATTATATGTTGCATGTTCAAGAGTCAGTAAACCTGACAATCTATTTATATGCACAGACAATGGGACAGCGAAGAATGTTGTATATTCGCATGTTTTACGTAGTTAAAAACATATATTTTTATCTATCTCTATTCACAGGTGGGACACAGGGACACAACTACAATGGCGCGTAACTAATATGGCACGTAACGACTTACGCGCGCGGGGGGGGGCTTGGTGTTGGTGACGCAATCATTAGAATCATGAGGTATAGATCTGAATCTGGATTGTTTTTCCCATGGACAATTATATGTTGCATGTTCAAGAGTCGGTAAACCTGACAATCTAACAGCAACACAGAAGTATCGAAAGAAGGGACTAAATTGACTTTGCATCCAGTTGAACTTTATCCTTTTCAATCTTAGACATTGTGACGGATGAAAACTCGGAACAATCTATATATATAAAAATAAGTTGTCTGTGTGTGTGTGGGTCTGTCTTTCGGGTGACGTCATGTTTGTGTGTCAACTGACGTCATGTTTCCAACTGACGAAATTACAGACTGGGACATCGGGACACAAATGACGACCGGGACACCGGCACATAGGGAATATAAATGACGACACTCAAAGAGAAAGCGACCGGGACAAAAGGAATGTTCGATTAGCAATCAACAAAGCACCGGGACACAAATGACGACCGGGACACAGGGAGTATAAATGACGACCAGGACATAAGTAAAAAAAAAAGCTGATGGAGAGCAAGTTGTTAAAATGATGCCAAACAATGCACGAATTTGACTTGGGGTTGACGTTTCGCACGCTTCATTGATGCAGTTATCCCAGTGTTGGTCATTGTCCAATAAATTCAGAGCTTGGCATGCACTACGGTAAGTGTCATGTATAGTACCGTTTACAGTTCTCAAATACTCAAAGGATGTCGGACCGGGTACATTCACCAAAAGCAGGCGTAGAAAGAAGCATTCATGTTGATTGGGGTGAACGGTGTAGAGTCTTCCTATCGTGGTATCTTTGAAGATGGTAGGTTGGCCGTCGACTGACTTACCCTGTTTTCGACGTTCAAATACTTAATTTTTAGTATTCCACATGTAATACGAAGGCACTTCAGTATACAGCAGTTTTTTTGCAAAAGAATCATTTTTGCAAAGCGAAAAAAAAGCTGTTAATGTTGTATCCGGTGGATTCAGGGCTCTTTGTTGCACGTTGGTTTCGGTGAAATAAACACGTTGACCATTCTGTAAATGTACCGCTAAGTGAACAACAGCTGGACTACGTTCATGTATCGGAAATGAAATAATTCGCCAAACAGCTTCATTACTGCTTATGTATCTTCCAGCCTGATATTGTACGATTTCGTGGAAATCTTTGATTTCGGGCTGCAAGCCAAAAACTGCCATGTCACTGCCTTTGTTGACGTATTTACATATGTATTTAATTGCCTTTACGGAGTTACAGTATTCAACGTTTATGTGTGCATTAAATGTTTTTGATAATAATGGGGAATATGGAACAACCCACTGGTTATCTACTTCGATGGTGGTACCTTTACGCTTCTTTATTATTGCTGTTTTACCGCCATCTTCAGTAGATCTTCTTCTATATTGTGGGTAACCATCATTGCCAGTAATTGTGTTTGATACTAAAAGTTGAGGATATTGCTTTGTGCACCTTCCTTTGGCCATGCATGGTGAATTTTCGTTCAGTGCACCGCAAGGTCCATGTATCATATTTTTTACAATAATATCATGTAACCCCTTATCGACATTTTTATCAGGTATTTCAGCGGAAATCACATCATCAATTTCGTTCGAAGTAATTTTTTTATGTAGCCAGATTAGTATATGTGCGTGTGGCAAACCTCGTTTTTGCCATTCCACTGAGTACATCCAGCATCGCACTGTCCCAAACACTTCAAGTTTTACTATGTAGTTTATCAGTGATTTCAACTTTTGCCGGAAGACACGGGCCGTAATGTCATGCCTATGAACCGCCAATTGGCCTTGAAGTAAAAGCTGACCAAGATTGATTACATGTAAATGTAATAAATAAATCTGGACGACCATAGAGACGAACATACGCAATAGCATCTTGAGCATATTCATGCATATGACGGGGACTGCCAGCATATGACGAAGGTAAAATTGTTAATCTTCCAACGTTTTTAGTATTACCGTCATTTATAACTGCATCTCACAAATGAATGTATTGTTCAGAGCGGAGCTTGGTCTGATTCAGGCGGATATATAGCAAACGTTCTGATTCAATTTTAGCATACATATCAACGACAAATTGGTGAAACAATTCACGGCATTTTAAAATATAATTTTCTTCATCCTGCCGAATCATCAGTCTATAGGAATAATAATGCATTGCACTGCATTTCTTATTCATTTCTTTGTTAGTGGCTTCCTGAGGCGCAACACATTCCCATTGTTTCACCATTGAATTTCAAGGCCTTGCAATAGGGACAAATTTCAGACATTGTCCCGATTTGAACACATCTACTCAAGCTATAATCATCGACTGGGCTGTACCTGAATGCCAGGCGATAACTTTCAGGTTGCTCTGATTCCTCGGCACGCTTTCTTTTCTTACTTTCTCTATCAGCAGCAAACCTGATTTCTTGCTGTTCTTGTGAATCCTCGGCACGCTTTCTTTTCTTACTTTCTCTATCAGCAGCAAGCCGGATTTCTTGCTGTTTTTGTGATTCCTCGGCACGCCTTCTTTTTTCACTTTCTCTTTTAGCAGCAAGTCTGCTTTCGCGTTGCTCTGGTAGTTCCTCGGCAGGTTTTCTGTTCTTTCTTTCTCTATCAGCCTCAAGCCTGTTTCCTTGCTGTTCTTTTGATTCCTCGGCAGGCCTTCTTTTTTCACTTTCTCTTTTAGCAGCAAGTCTGCTTTCGCGTTGCTCTGGTAGTTCCTCGGCTTGCTTTTTGTTCTTTCTTTCTCTATCAGCCTCAAGCCTGTTTCCTTGCTGTTCTTTTGATTCCTCGGCACGCTTTCTTTTCTGACTTTCTCTATCAGCAGCAAGTTTTTTGGCATAGACTCTTTGAGCATCTTCATCGGCTTTTGCTATTGTAAGTTCATCAGTCATTTTAAACTTAAACATTAATAGATTTCTACGTGAGCATATATGTCTTAAATATCTTAAAGGCGTCACCGTCATAGCAAAAATGTCGACAACTAACTTCATGACGTCAGTCGACACAGAAACATGACGCCACCTGACAGACACACGAACCACAGACAGACAACTTATTTTTATATATATAGATATATATATATATATATATATATATATATATATATATATATATATATATATATATATATATATATATTTATATATATATATATATATATATATATATATATATATATATATATATATATATATATATATATATATATATATATATATATATACTTTAGCCTCAGGACAACGAAGAAGTTGTCGTAGAAACTTCGAAAAGGGCTCATTTGTTTAGAAATTGAAAGGGTCTATTGCCCTTTTTAATAGTCGAAATTGATTGGGGGGCAGCTAACCCATCTTCCACGCCTACCATTTCCAGAATCACATTCAATCAAAATTTTGATACAGCCATTTGTTTCAACGTAGATGAAAGATCAGAAAATATTGTCTTTGAGGAGGACAACCCTCCGTAGCTCTGAGGCAAGGGTTGTAATCTATACCCTGGGGACATTTAAGTTTCAATAGAAAGGGTGATCATGCAAACTTTGGAGGAGGCTCATTGGATTGCTAATCGGAAGTATAAGTGCCCTTTTTGAGATTTAAAGTGACCAGAGGGTGGGTACCTCCCCCACCAACACACACCTCGTGCCTATCCACTCCCCTACACCCCCTATTTTTCCAAACGCCTTCAATCAAAATTTAGAGATAATGGTTTTGTTTGTTGTAGACGAAGGGTCTGGAAATTATGTCTGTGACGAAGACAACCCCCCTCCCCCACAGTTCTCAGAGAAAGGGTTGTAAGTTTTGTCCCGGGGGTATATATTGCCTTTGCAGAAAGAGTGGTCATATATGCTCTGGAGGGAACTAATTAGATTGGTAAGTTTTAGTGCCCTTTTAAGAGTCAAAGTGATCAGAGCGCAGCTACCACATACGTCGTGTTTTCCCGAGATGCATGCAATATAAATTTTTAGATAGTCCTTTTATTCAAAATAGTCGAAAGATCATGTAAGAAGGCTTTTGGAGTTCATACAAACTACCAGAGCCTGTGGGCGATGTTTGTAATTTAGGCCCCTGGGGCATTTAATGTTCTGATGCAAGGGATGAATATTTAAACTTTAGAGGTGGCTCATTTGGCTGAAATTTGAAGTTCTAGTTCCTTTTAATGAGTTAAAAGCGCTAGAGGTACACAAGCCCCCCCCCTACCCAACTACCCTTCGCTTCATCAAATGCATCTTGCGAAACTTTGTGATGTCAATCTTGATTAACTAGGCCAAAGTTCATGTAACAAGGCTTTTAAGGTTGATACAAACCACAACAGCCCTGGAGCAAGGACTTTAAGTAATGCCCAGTGAGCATCAAAAGACTTTAACTCAAAATGACTGAATAAATTAATTTGGAACTTTCAGAAAATGATAAGGGAGATCATATCAATCATAGACAGCGCCTAAATAAAGAGCAATATTGGTAAAAATGTTTTAATTTTTTTTTTAGACCAGGGCACTTTTTATCGAAGGAATTATCGTAGAAACTTCGTTAAGGACTCATTCAATTGAAAATTGAAGGGTCCAGTGCGCTTTTTAATAGTCTAGAGTGATAGGAGTGCAACCACCCTCAACCCTCATTTTATTCTAAATCCATCGTGTCAAAATTTTAGATAACCGTTTTGTTCAACGTAGTTTAAAAGTCCAGAAATTATGTCTTTGAGGATGAAAACCTCCCTCCCCCATAGCCCTTCGGGCAAGGGTTGAAGGTTAATCCTTGGAGGCATGTAAGGCTTTTATAAAAAGGATGGTTATATAAACTTCGGAGAAGGATCATTGGATGGATACTCAGAAGTTCTAGTGCCCATTTTAAAAGTAATGATCGGAGGGCAGATACCTCCCCTCACCTCGTATTTTCCTGCAGTGCGTCTAATAGAAATTTTAGGATGGTCATTTTGTTCAAAATGATCCAATAACAAGGCTTTTGGGGTTGAAACAAACCCCCAGATCCTTAGGGCAAGGGTTGTAAGCTATGCACAGGGGCCATTTAAGGTTTTTATGGAAGGGATGGCTGTATAAGCCGTAAGAGTGAGAGTCTTAAATTATGGGGATAATTAGCCCCCCCCCCCCCCCATCAACAAACCCCTTTTTTTACAAAATATAGCTCATTTGATTTGAAATTTGGAAGTTATAGTAACTTTTTCAATAGCCAAAAGTGATTTGAGAGTAACAAGCCCCCCCCCCCCACCCACCCATGCATATTATTTTGCAAAAGACCACCAATTAAAATTTGGAAAAATTAATTTTGCTCATCGTAATTGAAGGGTCTGGAAACTATTTCTTTGAAGAAAACACCCCCAACGCATTTTGTTCTTCGTAGTTGAAGGGTCTGGAAACTATTTCTTTGAAGAAAACACCCCCAACGCAACAGGATAACACGTCGCAAGTTATTGTGTTTCTTAAGAGTCAAACAAACACAAAGTAGAGACAACAGAGAAAATCTTTTCAAGACAGTGGACAACTGTCTTCAAAAGATTTTCCATATAGTTTCTACTTTGTGTTTTTTTGTTATGGAATGACAGTGTGTGTTTTTTTTTCAGTCGCCGCTATTTTTTTAAAGTCAAAAAGTGATTTGAGAGCATCCAGCCCCCCCCCCTCCCCCACACACACACCCATAATCAAGCCAAAACACCAAAACTTGCAGTCAAAACTTGGATTGAGTATTTTTGTTCATCATAGTGGAAGGGTCCCGAAATTATATTTGTGAGGATAACAGCCCCCCCCCAGCTCTCAGGGAAAGGGTTGTAAGTCATATCCAAGGGACACATAAGGTTTGTATAGAAAGGGTGGTCGTATATGCTTTAGAGGGAACTCGGTGGATTGGTAATCAGAAGCTCTAGTGACATTTTAAGAGTCAAAGTGACCAGATCGCAAGCACCCCCGACACACGCCGTGTTTCCTCAAGATCCATCGAATAGAAATTTTGAGACAGTCAGTCTATTCAAAAGCAGATCAAACATAATATAACAAGGCTTTTGGGTTGATAGAAATTACCAGAGCTTGGGGGTGATGGTTGTAATGTATATTCTTGGGGTAGTTAAAGTTCTAATGGAAGGGATGATTGTTTATACTTTAGATGTGACTCTTTTGGTTGAAATCGGAAGTTATGGCTTCCTTTTTATAGTTAAAAGTGATGAAGATCAACTTGTCCCTCCCACCAACTGTTCCTCTTTTAACCAAACGTATCTGATACAAATTGTGCAATTTCCATCTTGTTTAAAATAATCCGAAGAACAAATAACAATGATTCCAGGGTTGACAGAACCCCCTAGAACATTAGGGAAAGAGTTATAAGTTATGCCCGGAAGAACATATAAGGTTTTATATGGAATAGGCTGTTGTATAAAATTCAGATGGGTCTCATTTGATTTGAAATCAGAAGTTATAGAGGTCTTTTTAAGAGTTAAAGATTTTTTAGAGCAACCAAGTCCCTCCCGCCTCGCCCATTATTTCCCAAAACAAAAGCATTTCCCAACGCAGATGACAGAAGACCAAACGCTAGGTAGCTTCTGACATAAAACGTAAGACTTAGGTGATAAGGAAGTTTCATTGCTTCCAAAAATAACAGTGCAATTGCTAGTTACTTCAAAGAGGGTGAGAAGTTAGACAGAAAATGGGTTAATAATTGGGCAGTGACTAACAGGATAATTGTATGCTGTAAAATCCCCCCAAAAAGGCTTCACACATGTATCAAGATTCTTAATAAATGTCATATTTTAGCCAGAAATCCCAAGAAACCATGGGGAAATTAAACGTTCCACAAAATTTCGGGGAGGGGGGCAAGTCTGATGCCTCCCCCTCTACGTACGTGCCAGAACGGGTGTCAGTGTCGTGACTGTTACCTGATCTTGACTCGACCCAGCTATAAATGTGTACCAGAAGAAATCTGGGGAAGATAAACAGGAAGGGTGTGCGAAAGCACAGGATGGCTGAACACCAACCCCTCATTGCAATTCCGGCCTGAAAGGTCATGAAATGGAGATCGGTAACACCGGTATGGGTATGTAAATTCCTGGTGCCATATTATTTACTTTAACTTTTTTATTTCGACCATTTCTTATTGTCTGATTGACCCAAAATAGCATAAGCTAAGTAGTGATTTCTTGTGACCCTAAGCGAATCAACTCGTTCATTAACTTTGACAATATTTTTTTTGCATAATGAAGAATTTAAGAAATAACATCTTTTTCCGTGTGGAATTTGAAGTATCTGACCTGAATACTGTGATAAGAAGCTAATACCAGTATCGTTGGTCGCATTAGGCGACAAAGATTCCTCAGAGACGGGTTACATACAAAAAAAAGGCTATTTCCCACTGAAAATACGAAAAATAGGTGTTATCCAAAATTTAGGAATGGGGAAAAATACAAGGAGAATCCCTCCAGCTCACCCTCGATTGGTCTGCCTGTAAATAAGATGTTTATTTACTTACTAGAGGTCACTTTTATTTTATTTGTTGGCACATGGTGGCTTTTCTTGTAACAGATGTCGTACAATATAAAATTTTATGGTAACAGAACTACACTCAGGTGTAGAACTACACCTGAAAAGACAACATTTTCTACTTGAAAAAGGGGGAGAAACTAATGAAGACCAACCATCATGCAATAGGGCTAGATGATTTCGACACAGCAGGTAACATATCTTCTCGCGTACTGGTCAGAGAAAATCTTTCATTTGCAGAACACATTGAAGCGTTGATGCTTCGAATTGTGGGACTTCTGGTTAAATCAACAAATCAAGTGGCAAACAAAGTGTTTGCCACTAGTTGCTGTGTCGGCCAACGAGGTATATTGGCCACTCTTTATCAGAAAAAAAAATATAGAATTTCAAAGCTCCAGATTTATCTACCCAATTCTGCTACTAAAAAGTCTGAGCTCCTCCATGGTCTTCTTATTTTTCATCTGGTCGTTTTATTTTTCTATTTGATTTCTTTTTTCTTGATATCTCATTAATTCACTTTTTTCGTCTTTCCGTGGTGGGTCTTGAATAAATTATTGTAGGGAAATACGAATTACTAATTCTATTCTCATCTTATAATTTATAGAATCTTAGTTTCAATCTTAAATAATATTATTTACATTGTAACTTAAAACAAGCGCGCATTTGAAAGAGGATTATCCATTTGGAATGTATGGGCTTGGATGATGATTTACCCCAATCCAACTGCTCATTGAAGGACATTTAAAAATGGCCTTTAAGAAAATACGATCTTACAATATATCTCTTAGAAGTCAAAAGAAATTGGAAGAAAAGTACTAAATTAGGTGATCAAAATTGAAAATATTTTAAACAACATATTGGCCAGCTGATCTCCCTTTTGGGGATAGTTAAGCTAATGGTTGTTGACAAGTGTCTCAAATAGTGCGAAAATGTCAGATAAAATGTTTAGGCGTAACTGTGACGATGTGCTCATGATGTATTTTCTTATGTTTTAATTTTACTTTCAATTTAATCTAACATTATTTCATTTATCTATTTTTATTAATCTTCTTAATTTTTATGCTATTTATTAATAATTTTATTTACATTTCATTTCTAAAATAAAAAAAATTAATCAGTGTTCTTGAAAGAATGGTTTATAAGCATTTTATTCGGGTCGGAGACTGGCAAGTCTAGACAATAGGCTATCTGAAAATTTACATTAGAAAATAACTATTACCATCTAGGCAATGCAATTGTTTGCTTTTTCCAAAAACAAAATATATGTAATACGAAATAACACAAATTAATGTATTATGCCAACAATAATGGTTAAGAAAACACTACTATTAAATATGGCCTATTCTGATTCAAAAATTATAACCAACTGGAAAGGAATTACAAAGTGAACAAAGGATAATAATAAATTCATTAATATTTCTAATGCATAAATATATTTTCAAACTGGTCCAAAATTACTGGGAATCAATAAAAACAGCTTTTAGCACATAGATACTTTTACGCCGAAGTCTTATATTGAATATACCAGCCTATGTCTAATTCAAAGCTACTTACTAATTAGTATAAAACTACATTCACAGTTGAATCTTATACCGGTTCTTCATATACGAATAATCACAAAAAAAATAAAATATATGTGATATAATAATCACAAAACAAAGGAAGGATCAGGTAATCAGTTTTGATTTGATTCACATTTTAGCATTGATTGCACTTAAGAAATCACTGAAATAATGCCTAGAAAACGACTACCCATAAACCAAAAAAAAAAAAAAAATATCGGTAGCAGGAGTATAGAAAAGGGTGAAGAGTAAAAAAAAAGTAGGCAAGTGAAATGAAAAAAGGGCGCAAAATAAAGGATGAGAAACGAAATTGGAGCTAGAAAAATTGATGTTAAGTGCTGAAAATGAGGAAAAAAAGTGAGAAACTGCGAATAATATTTTTTGGATATCTGAAAAAGAATCAACCAAAATATTTTCAAGAAAAAGGTGAAGTAAAGAAAAGCAGCAAAAGAGAAAACAAAAGAGAAGTGAAAAGGCATGTGGAAAAAGGGCAAAATAAGAGGACGAGAATAACGATTGGAGCTAGAGAAATCGAGGGTAAAGTGCTAAAACGAGGAAAAAGAAGAGAGTATGTTGCATTTAATCATTTTTTCGTAGTTATTTGAAAAATTACCTAAAATTATCAAAAAAGGTTAAGTAAAGAAAAATAAGAACAGGGTAAAGAAATGAAGAAAAAAATAGAAGTGAAAAGTTAAATGAAAAAAATAGCAGAAAATAGAGGACGGGAAGGTTTAGAGGGTGGATTCATGCCCATTTTTTAAAATTTAAAAACAAGAAACACCTATCTTGAAATGATAGATTTTACGAAGTAAAAGACCCTAACTATCAGCAGAAAAAATTTCATATCAGGACAAAAATGATCCAAATTTTAGATCCAGAATAGTTTCAGAAGCAGCCAGACGCTTTCTTCACCTTTTTCCGCAGATTCGGGCTTTTCAGTCGAAAAGCTCTTCTCTCACTTTCATCACGCCTTCTCTCACTTTCATCAGCAGCAGCCAGACGTCTTCTCTCACCGTCACCACTCATTTCTTTTTCATTTTCAATCCATGCGTTTCTTATTATCTCAGCCTGGACCGGGTATTGGTCTTTAATAAGATCCCAGACTGGTACAACGTCTTGTCCTCTAGATATGATTCTTCCATGCTTCGGATTTGATAAGACTTGCTTTATAAATTCCTCTTCTGAGGAATAGTCCATCCAATCACATGACAAGAAGCCTATATTAATAGAACTTGAATTTCCTTCATTATCTCAGTTATTGTTTCCCATGTCCTTTTCAAAACTTACTCCTCCAAGATTTATGGGCCCTACTTTAGTTTTCAAACTGGTTGAATTTTTCTTAGCTTTTGTTTTCCATAGCGTGTTTTTTTTTCAACGTATGTTTCTGATCTATAAGTTATTTCTACCCCTCCATAATGAAACAAATTTGTGGGGGCAGGGTAGTGGGAGCCAAATTTATGTAGAAACTTCAAAGCGTCCTCCTTCGTTTTTAAACAATCTAAATTCATCACAGCTCTCTCGGTTAGTCGTCTTATCTTAGTGTCAATTGTAAAACAACCAACTGGTCGAAACTTGTAACACAAAAAGTCTTTTCTGCTGTATTTTACACTTTTTGACAAAGATTCCCATGAGTTATTTTTAATTGCTATTTTACTTTCGATTCCGCAGCCTTCGATGTCAATTCCAACGTCAAAGCCATATTTGCTTCTCATTTCTTCCGTCAATATGTTTTTAAAGTGTTGAACACTTGTAACTTCAGATGTGGTCTTAAATGGCATGTGTTCACTACTGCGTAGCTTTATTTCCCCAACAAAATAGAATAAAGGCAGATTTAATTGTAGATACTTGATCTCTCCGTCGTTACCTTTCACTTGTTGTAGCCCACAAAAGCTCAAACCTGCGGACATTCCGGAAATTACTGCACAATCAACCAATTTATCGTGGACCCTTTTTTCTTCTTCTGATTCCATCAGAATCCTGTTCCGCTTTGCCTTCTGAAAAAAAAAAAATGTAAAATAAGACAAATTGAAAATAAAATGGTTTAGACAACAATTTTCAGAGTTCAAAGAAAATGGAAAGGAAGGTGCTCCAAACTATGCCGAGGTACATCCTTATTCAGATGTAATTTTTCAAAGTATCGATATGATGCAATTTCATAAGGTCAAACACTGGTTCAACATTTTTTTTTTTACACGATTTTGTTGGTGGTTTTTACGTTTGAACCTGGGGACCATAAAAAAAGTGAAAATTACAAAGACATTGTCAATCTTATTGAAACATTGCCTCCTCTATAGATCAAACTATGGTTTTGGACAGTCGTACAAAAATAGACGACTTCGACACCCTGAAACAGCTTGATTTTTCTTGAAAGTCAGATACGAAAAGCAAGAAGGTGAGAAAAATATCTTATACGGAAAACGGGAATAAATTAATACAAAACCCAGTAATCAACGGAAAACCTGACATAGAGCATACAACTAATGTCTTATAGTATGTAAGAATGATATGTCTTATAGATAAACTATATATATTTAGTATAGAAGATAATTAGTTATAGACGATATGTCTATAACCCTATATTAAACTGATATAAGGAAAGAGACAAGAATACTATATTGTAGCATTCATTAATAAATTTGTTCAAGGTCAGGGAAAAGTAACTTTACAGACTTAAGCAGC